>NC_051426.1:6503431-6510931 GCF_015228065.2 Penaeus monodon | reverse complement strand
GGGGGAAAGAGAGGAAGGGGGGGGGGGGGAAAAGAAGAAGAAGGGGGGAAAAAAAAAAAAGGGGAAAAGGAAAAAGGGGGGGGAAAAGAGGAAGGGGGGGGGGAAAAGGGGGGGAGAGGAAAAGAGAGAATGGAGAGGGGGGAGAAAAGGGGGGGGGGGGGGGGGAGGGGGGGGGGGGGAGGGGGGGGAAGGGGGGGAAGAGGAAGAAAAGAAAAGGAGAGGGGGAGGGGGGGGGGGATGAGAAAAAGAAAAGGAGAGGAGGGGGGGGGGGGGAAAAAAAAAAAGGGTGAGAGAGGGGGAAAAAAGAAAAAAGGGAAAAGAAAAGGGGGGGGGGGGGGGGAAAAAAAAAAAACAGAAAGCCCAAAGGGCGGGGCCCCCCCGACCCCCCCCCCCAAATTGAGACTGGACCGCTTCTTACTTCATGTTTTTCCATCTCTATCTACTTTATCTTTCTGTCTATCTTCTTTTTTGTTTTAGGTCACTTTCTCTGTCTCTTTTTTTTTCTTTCTTTCCCCTCAGTTTCCCTCCTCCTCTCTCTCTCCCCTCTCTCTCTTCCCTCCTGTCTCTCTCTCTCTCTCCTTCTTGTCCTCTTTTCTCTCTCTCCTCTCCTTCCTTTTCTCTTTCTCTCTCTCTCTTCTCTTCTTCTATCTCGTCCCCCTTTTCCCTCTCCTCTCTTCTCTTTTTTCCTCTCTCCTCTCCTCTCTTTCTTTGTTTTGTTCCCCTTTCTTCTCTCTCCTTTTCTCCCCCTCTCTCCTCTGGCCCTCTTCTCTCCTCTCTCTGTCCTCTCTCTCTCCTCCTTTTTCTTTTTGTCTTTTCTCTCTCTCTCTCTCTCCTTTCTCTCCCTTCTCTCTTCCTCTGCTTGCTCTCGTCCCCTTTCTTTCTGTGTCCGTCTCTGTCTCTGTTCTCTCTCTTCTCTCTCCTCCCCCTCCCCTCTCTCTCTCCCTTCTCTCTCTCTCTCTTTCCCTTCCCCCTCCCCCTCCCTCCCCTCTCCCCCCCCTCCCTTTCTCCACCCACTTATTTTACAACCCATCCCGGGGGCGTGAGCGAATTCTGAAAATGCAAAATATTTAGCCCCGTACGCCCACGTCCCCTTTCCACCAAAAAGTGAAAAACATGAGGTTGCAAGGTGAAAACTTTCCTTTATCGTTATTTCGTGGTTTCGTTTTTGGGGGAGCAGGGGCTGGAGGGCTGGCGAAAAGGTTATGGCGGAGGGACTGATTGGGGGGGGGGTGGGTGTGCAGTTTCGTTATTTTTGTAACCTTTTCCCTTTCTTAGCTTATGTATGTATGTTTTGACACACACATAGCTATTAATTACCACACACAACCACCCACACCACCACACCAAAACACAAAACACAACATATTATATATTATAAAATTTATATTATATATATTTATATATATATAATAAATTATATATATATTTGTATATATTTTTATATGAATGTATTAACATAAAGTATATAAAATATATATATAATATATAAAAATATATTATATAATTTTTATATAAATTTATGTAATATTATATAATAATATATTATTTATTATTATTATTATAATATATTATATATATTTTTTATATATATAATATATATTTAACAATCACCCCCCGTGGTCCAGTGGTTACATCACTGGGCTCTAACCCTCGTGTTCCCGAGATCAATTCTTCGCCGCGGTAGTCGTAAAAATGCCCGCTTTGAACACTGGGCCCAGCCCCGAGAAAACGCATATCGCCTTGAAAAATTTAAAATTCCCCGCCGCGGGGTCGAAAAAATGCCTGCGCTTTGACAGCTGGCTCGAGCCCGAGAAAACGACATATCGCCTTGAAAAGTCGAGCGCATGTGTCGTAGGGGAAGTCACCGCCGTGGCACAAACCGCGGTTCATTAGGATGGGCATCCAATCGGGCAAGGGTGGCACTGCCATATAACCTCTCAGTAGTGAATTGAGAGAGGCCTATGTCCTGCAGTGGAATGAATGGCTGTTGAAAGAAGAAGAAGAAGAAAATATATACATCTATCTATCTCTCTATATATATATACACACATATGTGTGTGTGTGTGTGTGTGTGTGTGTGCATATCTATCTATCTATCTATCTATTATCTATCTATCTATCTATATACATATATAGATTTATACATATACGTGTGTGTGTGTGTGTATGTGTGTGTGCATATCTATCTATCTATCTGTCTATCTATCTATCTATCTATCTATCTATCTATCTATCTATCTATATATCTATCTATCTATCTATATACATACATATATATATTTATACATATACGTGTGTGTGTGTGTATGTATGTGTGTGTGTGTGTGTGTGTGTGTGTGTGTGTTAAAAAGAATAATTAAAAAAAAAAAAAAAAAAAAAAAAAAAAAAAAAAAAATATATATATATATATATATATATATATATATATATATATATATATATATATATATATATATATATATATATATATATATATATATATATATATGAGTATATGTGAGTGTGTGTGCCTGTGTGCCCGGCGAGAGCGCGAGAGCCGCCGAGGGGAGCGACAGACGCGGCGACGCAGGAATTCCAGCCGACGGCGGCGCGGCAGGCGAGCCAAGGCCGGCGCGCTGCTGCCTTACGTAATCTTCCTTTTGTAAACAAGCGGCCTCTGGGTCGCGCTCTGAGGTGGCGGCGACGGGGACTGCTAGACACTCTCTCGCTCTCTGGCTCTCTCTTGTCATTTTTCTTCGTTTTCGTTTTTAATTTTATCTTTCATGTGTTTTGGTATTTTTTCTCTTTCTGTATTTCTCTCTCTCTCTCTCTCTCTCTCTCTCTCTCTCTCTCTCTCTCTCTCTCTTTGTTTCTGTTTCTCTCTTTGTCTCTCTGTCTGTCTGTCTTTCGTTTTCTTCCTGTTATACTTGTTTGTTATCTTTCTCACTATGTGTCTCTCCCCCCCCCTCTCTCTCTCTCTCTCTCTCTCTCTGTTTTTTTTTCTCTCTTCTCTGTTTTTTTTTTTTTCTCTCTCTCTCTCTCTCTGTTTTTTTTTTCTCTCTTTCTCATGTTATCTATCTTACTCAACCCCTGTCTAACCTTCCCTCACTCGTTATCTTTCTCCCGCTCTCTGTATTTCCCGTTATCACTCTGCGGCTCTTTTTCTCTCGCTGAAGTCAAAAAAATTCTGTCTCTCCCTTTCCCTCTCCTTATCGTTTCCTTCCCTCCTTTCCCTCTCTCTTTTTTCTCTCTCTTTCATTGTTTTTGCTTTTCATTATATATATATATGTATATATATATATATATATATATATATATATATATATATATATATATATATATACATATATGTGTGTGTGTGTGTGTGTGTGTGTGTGTGTGTGTGTGTGTGTGTGTGTGTGTGTGTGTGTGTGTGTGTGTGTGTGTGTGTGTATAAACGGCGCATACACACATATATGCATATAGAGCACATGCATAGGCGCTCACCTATCCATGTACCAACAGGAGCTACTACAGCGGAGACCCAGTGCTGCCATAGTACGTGGGTCTCTCCTATGTACATGTTATTACAATTAACAGTAACCGTTACGAGCGTTGTCCTGGGATGGAACTCGGAGATTTGTTTGTTCCCCTGAAACATAGGGATATATAAGGTATACTATGGTGCAAAAAACGCGGAGGGAAAATTCCCTGTGTTTCTTTTCCCTTTTGTGAAAACAAATTGACCCAAAGGAAAAAAAAGGGGGGGAGGGGATAAATCTTTTTGAAACGTTAACAAAAATATTTCGCAGTTAAAATTTTGCTGGACCTGTGTAGGATGAAATTGCTACTTTGTGATATTTTTTCCTTTGTTGCAAAACGTAATATTTCTCTAGATTTACGTTCGAAAAGACATTTGAAGATGGAAAAGGTTTGGGCGGTTTTTTACTTTGTTAGTAATATTGATGATGAATGTGATGCCGGTGATTTCTCTGTCCCCTTTTCTCTATGTCTCTCTCTCTTTCTCTTTCCACACCCCAAAAAACACAGATACATCACAAACCAAACAAAACATACGCCTACAAAAATTTTTATATTTTTTATAATTTATCTAATTTACATATGCGCACCCATACACATGAGAGGTCACCCCCCCCACCACCTTTCAACACACACACACACACACACACACAAACACAACAAAACCCCACACAAACCACACACAAACACAAAAACAAAAACAAAAAACCCCACACACCCAAAACACACAAAACACACAAAACACACACACACACAAAACCCCACAACCCAAAAACACACCCCGGCCAAAAAACCCATACGTGCGACCATACAAAAATGCACCGTAATACACACGCAACCCTCCCCACCCCACAGCCACCCCCACCCACCATCACTCAACCCTCCCTCACACCCACTCCTATGAATGCAAAACTCACACGGTAAAAATGAAAATTTTACCCCCCATTAAAAAGCCGAAAAACGGGGGCACAGAATCGCCTTTTGATCACACCATTTAAATATGCAAATCACCTTCATTATCAGTCCGTATTCACGCTCTCTCTCTATCGAAACGCGTCACGAGACGAAGCCGGCCGCGAGGCTGATTCACGGGGCGGGACGTGAGAGGGAGAGGGAGGGGAGAGCGAGAGAGAGAGAGAGAAAGGGGGAGGGGAGAGAGGAAAAGGGAGGGTGAAAGGGAGAGAGAGAGAGAGAGAGAGAGAGGAGAGAGAGAGGGGGGGAGAGAGAGGGTGGGGGGGGGGGAGAGGGGGGGAGGGGGAGAAAGAGAGAGGAAAAGAGAGAGGGAGGGAGAGAGAGAAATGACTGGAGGGAAGATCGGGGGGGAGAGGATGAGAGAGAGAGAGAGGGAAGGAGGAGGGTGAAAGAAAGGAGAGAAGGAGAGAGAGAGAAGAGGAGAGGGGGAGAGGGAGAGAGAAACGAGGAAAAGGAGAGAGAGAAGGGGAGGGGGGGAGAGAGGGAGAGAGAGAGGAGAGGGGAAGAGAGAGAGAGAGAGGGGGGGGGGAAAAGGGGGAGAGAGGGGAGGGGAGAGGGGGGGAGAGAGAGAGAGGGAGAAAAAAGGGTAGAGAGGAGAGAGAGGGGAAAAGGGGGGGGAGAGAGAGAGAAAAAAGGGGGAAAAGGAGAAAAGGGGAAAGAGAGAGAGAGTTTGAAAGGAGAGGAGAGAGAGAGAAGAGAGGGGAGAAGGGGAGAGAGAGGGGGGAGAAAACGAGAAGGGGAGAGGAAGGAGAGGAGGGGAGAGAGAGAAGAGAGAGAAAAGAGAGAGAGAAAGGGGGGGTGGGGGAGAGAGAGAAAGAAGAGAGAGAGAGGGAGAGAGGAAAAGAGGAGAAAAAGGGGAGAGGGAGAGAGAGAGAGAGGGAGAAGGGGAAAAGAGAGAGAGAGAGAAAGAGGGAGAGAGAGAGGAGAGACGGAGAGAGAAGGAAAGGGGAGAGAGAGAAAAGAGAGGGGAAAAGGGGAGAGAGGGGGGAGAGGGGGGGGAGAGGGGCAAGGAGGGGGGGGGAAAAGGAGGGGAGAGAGAGAGAGGGAAAAAGGGGAAAACGGGGGAGAGAGAGGGTGAGAGACCGGGGGAGAGAGAAAAGGGGGAGAGGAAAGAGAGGAGGGGAGGAGAGAGAGAGAGAGAGGAAAAGGGGGAGGAGGAAAAGAAGAGAGAGGCGAAAAAAGGAAAAGGAGAGAGAGAAAAGGAGAGAGGGGGAAAGGAGAGGGGAGAAAAAGAGAGAGGGGAAAGGAGAAGGAGAGAGAGAGAGAGGAGAAAGGAGAGAGAGAGAGAGAGAGAAGGGGGGGGGGGAGAGAGGGGGGGAGAGGGGAGAGAGGGGGGGGGGGGAGAGAGAGGAGAAAAAAGAAAAAGAGAGAGAGGGAAAGAGAGAAGGGGGAGAAAAAAGAGAGAGAGAGAGAAAAAGAAAGGGGGAGAGAGGGGAAAAGGGGAAAGGAAGAGAGGGAGCATGGAGGAGAGAGAGGGGTGAAAGGAAGAGACCCAGAGAGAGAGAGAGGGGGGAGAGAGAGAGGGGAGAGGGGGGGGTGGGGGGAGAGGGGGAGAGAGAGAGGAGAGGGAAAAAGCGGAGAGAGAAAAAAAGAGAAGAGAGAGGAGAGAGAGGGGGAAGGGGAGAGGGGGAGGGGAGAGAAGGATGAAAAGGAGGAAAAGAGAGGAGAAAAAGGAAGAAAGTGAGAAGAAAAGGGGAGAGAAAAGAGAGAGAAAAAAGGGGGGGAGAAAAGAGGGGGAGAGGAGAAAGGAGGGGGAGGAGAGAGGGAGAGAGAGGGGAAAGGAGAGAGAGAGAGAGAGAGGAGGGGAGGAGAGAGAGAGGAGAAAAAGAGGGAGAGAGAGAGAAAGAGAGGGGAAAAGGGGAGAGGAGGGAAGAGAGAGAGAGAGGGAGATTTGAGGGGAGAGAGAGAGAGAGAGAGAGAGAGAGGGGTAGAGAGAGAGGGGAGGGGGAGAGGAAAAGAGAGAGAGAAAAGAGGAGAGAGAGAAGAGAGAGAGGAGAGAGAGAAGAGAGAAGAGAGAGAGGAGAGGAGAGAAAGAAAGAAAAGGGAGAGAAAGAAAGAAAGAAAAAAAGAAAGAAAAAAAGAAAGAAAGAAAAAAAAAGGGGAGAGAGAGAGAGAGAGAGAGGGGGAGAGAAGAGAGAAGAGAGAAGAGAAAGAAAGAAAGAAAAAAAAGAAAGGGAAAATGAGAGAGAGAGGAGAGAGAGGGGAGAGAGAAAAGGGGAGGGGAGAAAAGAGAGAGGAAAAGGGGGGAGAGGAATTTAGAGAGAGAGAGAGGGGAAAGAGAGAGAGAAGAGAGGAGAGAGAGAAGAGAAAAAGAGAGAGGGGGGGGATAATAGTAGATAGAGTATGGTTCCCTAGTGACTGTGAGAAAGAGAGAAAGAGAGTGATATATGTGGTGGTTTTTTGTGGTTTTTGTTTGTAAGTATATATCGTAGGGCATGCTTTTTATTCATTTAAAAACCCTGTATTTGTTTTCTTTTTTACATGTTTGTCGATATAAGGATAGGGGGGAAAGGGGGAGAGAGAAAAAAAAAAAGAAAACAACACACACACTAAAAAAAAGTTTTCTCTCAATCTTTGCGGAAATAAAGAGGGAGATAGTGAAGGGGGGAGGGGGGGAGGGGGGGAGAGGAACGGAAAAAGGGGAAAGAGTGGGCCCGAAAAGAGGGGAATAAAGGGAGGAGTGAGAGAAGAGAGGGAGAAAAGGGAGAAAATAGAAGTAAAGCGAAAAGAGAGAGGAAAAGAGCGAAGATGGGACAGAGGGAGAGAAACAGAAAGAAGCAGTAATGCTGGAGAAAAGAGAATAATGAGGGAGAAAGGGAGGAAAAAAGGAGGAAGGATAAGGAGAGATGAAGACGATGAAGGAAGACATTGGGGGAGAAGGAGGAGAAGGAGGAAGAGGATGAGGATGAGGAGGAGGAGAAGGTGGAGGAGGAAGTTTAGGGGGGTGGTTGGGGAGGAGGAGGGGATTTTAGGTGGGAGGAGGAGAGGGGGGAAAAGGGGAAAGGGAAGTAGAGGGAAATGGAAAAGAGG
>NC_051426.1:6483431-6498431 GCF_015228065.2 Penaeus monodon | reverse complement strand
CTTGCGTCGTTCCATGGTGCGTAGGGCTCAGACACTGCTGAGAAGGGACAAGGAACAGTTCATCAGGAATCTTGCTGAGGAAGTTGAAGGCCATTTCTTGGTAAATGAACTTCGCCCTGCCTACCAAAACCCTGGAAAACTGAACCCTAAGCCCTCCTCCAGATGACTGCAGTCCGATCAGCGGATGGACGGATCATCTCAGATCATGTTGGGGTTCGTGAACGTTGGGCTGAGTATTTTGAACAGTTTTTACCAGGTGGAACCCTCCAACAGTTAGCTTGGATGCAAGCGATGTCGCAGTGCCTTTGGGCCCGGGCCCACCCATCAGCGAGGAACATTCTACCCTAACTGAGGTTGGGCTGGCGATTTCCAAGCTGAAGAGTGGGAAAGCTGCAGGCATATGTGATATCCCTGCTGAACTGCTAAAGGCTGGGGGTGAACCTATAGCTCGGGGCCTGCATACAGTCCTGAATGCCATTTGGCAGTCTGGTACCATTCCCCCTGACCTGCTGAGGGGCGTGGTCATCCCTCTCTGGAAGGGGAAAGGGGATCGATTTGACTGTAGCAACTACCGTGGCATTACACTGCTCAGCATACCAGGCAAGGTTCTCGCCCACATTCTTCTGAAACGGATCCGCAACCACCTACTGAGGCACCAGAGACCGGACCAGTCTGGATTTACTCCTGGCAAGTCCACAATAGACCGTATACTAGCGCTTCGAGTAATTGTGGAACGCCGTCGTGAGTTTTGGTCGTGGGTTGCTTGCAACCTACATCGACCTCAAGAAGGCGTTTGACTCGGTGCATCGGGAATCGCTATGGGAGATCCTGAGGCTCAGGGGAATTCCAACACAGATTATTGGGCCCGATAGCAAGCCTCATACTGGTACTGAAAGTGCTGTAAAGTGTGGTGGGGGTATGTCGAACTTCTTCCCCGTTAATTCATGGGTGAGGCAAGGCTGTGTCCTGCACCACACTTTTTAACACTTGTATGGACTGGATAATGGGCAGAGCTACTAGCCAAAGTCAGTGCGGAGCAACACTAGGCAATATTAAGGTCACGGACCTTGACTTTGCCGACGATGTTGCCATCCTATCTGAGTCCTTGGAGTCACTTGTGGCGGCTCTTGATGCATTTAGCAATGAGGCGAAGCCCCTAGGCCTAAAGGTCCCCTGGACCAAGACCAAGATTCAGGACTTTGGGGGCCTGTTAGGGGAACCCGTTCAGTCGATCCATGCTTGCGGCGAGGACGTTGAAGTCAAAAGAAAGTTTTACATACCTTTGGGAGCATAGTCCATATCTCTGGGTTGTCAGACCAGGAAGTCAGTGACGGATTGGTTTTGGCAACAGGAGCCATGAACTCGATCAACAAGAGCTTTGGAGATGTCGGTACCCATGCAGAAGGACCAAGCTGCGTGTCTTCAAGGCCTTGATACTTCCAGTTTTGCTCTATGGAAGCGAAACCTGGACGCTATCCAGTGCCTTGGAGTCTCGCCTTGAAGCCTTTTGTAACAAGTCCCTTCGCCAGATCATGGGGTACAGTTGGCAGGACCACGTGTCCAACCGGCGGTTACACCGTGAGACTGGCATGGGACCTGTTACTTGCATAATCCGGGATCGCCAACTCAGGCTATATGGCCACCTAGCTCGCCTCCCTATGGACGACCCTGCCCATCAGGTTGTCTCTGCGAGACAACCCTGGGTGGAGACCTGTGGGACGTCCTAGGAGATCATGGCTTGGGCAGCTCGACAAGACCTGTCGCGAGGAATTAGAGATGGGCCGTGTGCCTGCCTGGAGACTCGCCTCGAGGGATCCTCGTGGCTGGAAGCGAAGGGTGGATGCGGCCATGCGCCCCCGTCGGCGTTAGCCCCTTTGATGATGATGATGATGATATATAAATGTATATATATTATATATATATATATATATATATATATATATATATATATATATATTATGTGGGTAGAGGCAAATTGTAAAGTATCATGTTCCTTATAATTTGGACGTTGGTTCGATTGCGCGCTGATATATATACACATGCACACACACACACACATAAACAAGCCCCTTTGACCTCCTCAGCGTGAAGCAAGCAATGAGTCACTGGGGCTCCAACAAAATTGGTAATAACAATTGGTATTATAGTGGTGATGGTAAGAGTAATGGGTATGACAATGGTAAAAGTGATAATGATGGTAATGGTAATGGTTACGGTAGTGTTAATGGTGATAGTAATGATAACTCAGAACTAGATATAGATTCAAAACGTTTATTGAGCCACAAAGCAATTACATATTGGTATTATCTACAGATACATTGGATTGGCTGAGCCTTTGAGAGTCGAGTAGATTCTCTTGAAAGAGGCTCTAGGTGTAGGATCAAAATAATAACGTAATGATACATAGAGCTGAAAAGGCTATAAAAATTGGTTTCAGAAACATAACAGGAATAAAAATGTAAATAAAATAAGTAATAACAACATAGAATTAATAACAAAATTACAATGTAGGGACATTACATTACAGACACAGATAGCATACGTTAATAAGACTAGTTTGTACACACATACATTCCCTAATAAAAGAACGAGAGAGAAAGTCATAGACATAATATTGCAATATGGAGTATACCATACAATGTCTGTGGTTACATATAATTTATATTGGGAAGAAATGAGAAGTTATTTATCACTAAAATAGTTTAAATTAATTGCATGATAGAACCGTGATGCACACATCTTTCGTGTGCGGAGAATCTAGTTTGAGTTGTGGTGATAGAGTGAAATAAGTGTTTTTTAAGGAGATGTTTGAACTTATTAGTTCTGGTCTCTTGTCGCAAAGACTCTGGTAGGCTGTTCCATGCTTGCACTCCAGTAAAACTGATAAATGTTTGGTATTAAGTGAAGCAGCCCTGTGGAAGTTGTAAATGGCTAGTATTTCTTAAATGGTATCTATCGTTGGGCCTATCGTTGCATTATCTTGGCTGATTAAGCATATATGAACATGTAAGGCACTACAGTATTGCGTGATTTCATTAAGTATTGTCAAATTTGAAGAATAATCGTTTGTGTTGTCATGCCGCTGTGTCATTGATCTGATTATTTTCTTTTGTACTTTAAATATACATTTGGTTGTTTCGTGGCACCCTCCCTAAACAATGTGACAGTATGTGAGTTGTAGGTATATACGAGAGAAAATTCCGAATTAGATGTAAAATGCCACATCGTTAACTGATTTTCTTTTGTATGCACATGAAGTTATTACTCCATGTGAGTTTCATGTCTAGAATGACACTAAGAAATTTTACACTGATTTCTCTTTTGACCCTTTTGATCGTTAATTGAAATGTGTGGAATATTTGCTGGATTTTTTTTTATTCTGTTGAAGATCATATAACAGGATTTGTTAATACTGAGTGTTAGCTCATTACACTTAATCCATTGATCGAGAGCCAATTCTTTGTTTACCTCATTGATTAGCGGTTCAATTTTGGGGCCTTCCAAAATGGGAGTGCAGGCGTCTGCGAACAAGGTGAACTTGAATTTCTTACTACTATTAGTCAGATCATTAATAATAAGGAGAAAGAGAAAGGGTTCTAGAGTCGAGCCTTGGGGAACGCCGTACATAGTGGGCAGGGAAGATGATAGGTTGCCTCTATAACTTACGAATTGTGATCTATTAGTCAAGTACGATCTAAACCAGTTATTCGTTATAGCTGCAATGTCATAGTAGTTTAGTTTAGCTAGAAGGATGTCATGGTTGACTGTGTCGAAAGTTTTACTGCGGTCGAGAAATAAGGCAATTGAGAGCTTTTTGTTATAAAAAAAATTGTATCTGCTGTCAGTAAGTGACACTAGGGCAGTTTCGGTGGATTTTCCTTTTTGAGAACCGAACTATGAGGGAGAGAGAATATTGTTAATTAGGCATTAGTTTTCTAATCTATTATAAACTATATTTTTCTATAAGTTTGCTGAATTTTGTTGGAGAGATATGAACCTGTAATTGATAATCAAAGTTAAGTCTCCAGATTTTAGGATCGGGATTACTTTTGCTGGTTTAAAAACACCGGAAAAATATTTTAAAGATATATTAGATATGCTAATATATGTAATATGTAAGGAATGATAGCTTTGATGACAACTGTGGGAATGTTATCACTGCCTACTGTTTTAATTCCTTAACTGATTTTGATACCTCAGCAGGGGAGGTCATAGTGAGGGCAAGTGCCTGTTGCACAGGGTTAGCGAGGTACACATTAAGTTCGTCTGTATCTCACTGATAGATTCAGCAAGAGTTTTTGCTATGTTTGCGAAGTAAAAGTTTGTTGCTCGTCAATTTTCATTAGGGTTGGGTTGCTGTTCTTAGATCTGTTTTGAAAATTTTGTTAATAATCTTCCAAGTCTTTTTTGAGTCACCGTAAGTCTGCTAGTTTATTGCGCTTTTTAAAAATCTTTCGGCAAAACTGAGAGGATGCTTAGCGTACTTTCTTTGCAGTCAATTTTCATCTCTGATCAATGCCTTAATATCGCGAGTTATATAAGGTTTGCCCACAGATTTCTATTTGACTATTTTTTTTTATTGTGAAATACGTGTTAAATGGAGATATTATAGTGCTAATAAACCTATCTGCGGCAGTGTTTGTGTCTTGAGATGAGAATACATGTTTCCAAGATATATATGATATATGATTATTAAAAGAAGCAATATTATTTTCTGAAAGAGCTCTGCACTGCATCTGAGTTTTCTTAAATATCGGTTGGTTATTATCGGCTTACCTGAATTTGCAATATACCGGGAAGTGGTCAGACGTAATGGTAATCGTGATAATGGTAATAATTATTATAATGGTGACGGTGATGGTAATGGTAATGGCAATTACATATTGGCATGCGGGAAAATCATGAGATTTGAAAACTATATATTGTTATTACAAATAATGAAAATGAAGATGTTAGTATTGAGAATGGTTATGATCATAATAATAATGATAATGATGATGATATCAGTAGCAGTAATAATAGCAATATGAATAAGAATAAAAACAACATTGATAATTACAAGAAAAAAATAACAATGATAATTATAACGGCATTGATAATGATATAAATGGTAATGACGACAATACCCATTATCATTATCACTGATGATAATGATATTCAGGGTAATACTGATGCTAATAGTAATACTCATACTAACACTAAAATGATAATGATAATGTTAATAACGTCAGTAATGACAATAGTAATAATAATAGCAATAATGCAAACAATGATGATAATAATAATAGCAACAACAGCAACAACAACAATAATGATAACAACAACAATGATAATAATAATAATAATAGTAATAATAATAATAGTAATAATAATAATAACAATAAGACTAAATGATAATAATATCTGATAATAATAATGATAATAATAATAGCAATGACTGATAATGGAAATAAATATAACAACAGCAATAACAAAAATGGTAATTAAAGTGATAAGAAAAAGGAAAACAACACTGATAATGATGTTATTTCAATTCATATCAAATAATCAGAATAATGCTAACAATAAAGGTAATGGCACTAATGACAATGATGATGATAATAGATAGAACAGGAACAACAATAAAAACAAATTAATACAAGAATAATATCAATAACAATTTTGATTGTGATAGTAATGGTAATGATAATAATGATGGTGATGATGGTGGTGATGATGATGGTGATGGTGATAATGATGGTGATGATGGTGATGGTGATGATGGTGATGGTGATGATAATGATGGTGATGGTGATGATGGTGATGATGGTGATGGTGATGATAATGATGGTGATGGTGATGATGATGATGGTGATGATGATGATGGTGGTGATGATAATGATGGTGATGGTGATAATGATGATGATGATGGTGATGGTGATGATGGTGATGGTGATGATGATGGTGATGGTGATGGTGGTGATATGATACTACTGCTACCAATGATGATAATAATAAAGATAATGATAATGATGATAATAATGATATTGGTAATAATGATAATAATAATAATAATGATAATAGTAACAATGATAATGATATTAAGGATGATCATGATCCTAATCATGACAATAATAATAACAATGATGGTAGTAACAACACTAATACTAACGCTAATATCAATACTAATAGTAATGATAATAATGATAATAATAGTAATGATAATGATGACAATAATAGTAATGATAATGATGATAATAACGATGATAATGATACTACTACTACTACTGCTAATGATTATGATCATAGTAATCATAATAATAAAAAAGATAATGAGAATTACAATAACAATATCAATATCTTAATGAAAATGAAAATGATGCAAAATGATGATGATAATAATAATGATAATAGTAATAATAATAATAATAATAATAATAATAGTGATAATAATAATAGTAATAATGGTAATAATGATAATAACAATGATAATAATAATAATAATGTTAATAATGATAAAGATAAAACAAACAAACAATCATAACGATAATAGATGGTGACGATAATGGTATTGACTATGATAAGGATAATATCTATGATAATGATGATATCTATGATTAATCGACACTAAATTATTAATTTGATTTGTTCCATTTTCTCTCGTTTTATTATCACTTATATTTTCATTACAGAAGCCTTTAATTATCTATATCCAGATCAGTTCATTTCCTTCATTATTTCTCTCTCTCTGTTTCTCACATTCTCACTCTTTATTCTCTTTTTCTCTCCCTCTTTGTATTGTCTTTTCCCTTCTTCACCTCTCTCTTTCCTCCACCCTCTTCCTCCCTTCTGCTATTTCTCTGTTTCCTTCCCTCTCTCGTCTCCATCTCATTTTTTTTTCTCCCTCTGCCCCCCTTCTCTCTCTCTTTCTCTTTCTCTCTCACTTTATCTCTTTCTGTCTCTCCCCTCTTTCTCATTTAAGAATAAGGATAACAGAAACTTTCTATTTATCTTTAATATATCCTGTCTTATTTATAGATAGTATTACCATCTCTAATTACGTCATAATTACTTTTTACGTAAAAAAAGAAGTATATAAAAAAACAACACACAATTTCTATAGTCTATGCGGATATATTTTTCCTTGTATACCTGTTGTACCTTAATCCAGGAGTGGCGAGCTGTTGTATTATTCAACCTACATCTTGCTACATTATTACTGGCTTTCGATTACATTTCGTTTATTATTCATACGTGTGTCCTCGTGGGTCCCTCACCTTGCGACAGTTGAAACGTGGATATCGAACCGTAGAGTTTATTTGGTGTAATGTTTCGTTCCACTTTTTTTGGTGTGACGTTACTTTTACTGTTATTATCATTGCTATTGTTATTATTATTATTATCATTATTATTATTATTATTATTATTATTATTATTATTATTATTATTATTATAACTATTATTATTATTATTGTTGTTGTTGTTGTTGTTGTTGTTGTTGTTGCTGTTTTGTTGGTGTTGTTGTTGTTGTTATTATTGTTATAATTGTTGTTATTGTATCGGTATATTATTCATTATTATCGTTTTTATCGTTATTATAATAACTATTATCATTACTCTGGTTATCATTGTTATTGTTATGATAGTTATTATTATCATTATTATTAGTATTGCTGTTATCATAATTATTATTATCATTATTGTTATCATTATTATTGTTATTGTTGTTATCATTATTATTATTATTGTTATTATTATTATCATCATTATTATCTTCTTCTTCTTGTTATTATTATTACTATCATCATTATTATCATTCTTCTTATTATTATTATCATATTCGCATTATCGTTACTATCATGATCATCATAATTGCCATAATACTAGTGTTAGTAATAATGATGATTATTGTCATTATTATTGTTATTGTCATTAATACAATTATTATTATTATCATTATTATCGTTACTATTATTGTTATTACTTTTATCATTGATATTATTATCATTATTATCATTGTTCTTATCATTACCAGTATTATTGTTATTTTTATTGTTATTGTTATTAGCATAGTAGTTACTACTGTCATTATCATTATTGTTGCTATCATTAACAATATAATGATACTGATAATAGCAATAATAATAATGAAAATGAAAATGATAATTATCATTATTGATGTTGTTGTTGCTGTTTCTACTGTTGTTGTTATTATTATCATATTTATTATTATTATCATTATTATCACTATCGCTATTGTTATCAGTGTCATCACCATTATCATTATTATAATCATTACTATACCAACAACAACAATAATAATGATAATAATAGCAATAATAATAATGATAATGATGATGATAATGATGATGATGATGATGATGATGATGATGATGACGATGATGATGATGATGATGATGATGATAATAATTAATGTTATTTATAATTGTTAATGTTATCATTATTGTTGTTATTGTTATTACTATTATCATTATCATTACTATTGTTATTATATTAATATTATATCAATATATTAATCATATTATCTTTGTTCATTACCGTTATGAATTGATATTAATGTTTTTTTCATCCTTATCATTATTATTATTGATGTTATAATTGTTAGCATTATCATTATCATCTATTATCAATGCTATCGGCACTATTCTTATTATTGTTTTTATTATCATTACTATTGTTATTATCATAGTTTCATCACTATTATAATCTTTATTATTATTATTATTAATATGATTAGTATTAGTATCATTATTATTACTATCATCATCATCTTTATTATTGTTACCGTTATCATCACTATCATCTTCATTGTAATTTCATTATTATTATTATCATTATCATTGCTATTATTATCATTTTTCTTCTTATTATTATCATCCTTATTTTTCCATTATTATTATACTTATCATTATTATTATTGTTATTGTCATTATTATCATTATTGCTATCACTCTTAGTATAATCATGACGACTATTATCATTATTGTTATAATTACTACCATTATCATTATTGTTATTGTTATTATCATTGTTATATTCATTATCATTATCATCATCATTATTGTTATCATTGTAATTGTTATTATTGTTATTTTCACTATTATTGATATTATTACTATTATTATTATCATTGTTGCAATCATTTTTATCATTTTAGAATTATTATTACTATTATGATTATCATTGTTTTTATTGTTATTATAATCATTACTATTATTGCTTTATAAATATTGTTATCTTTGTTATTATTATCATTATCATGATTATCATCATCATTATTGTCATTATTATAATTATAATTTTTATCATTATTATCATTATCATTATTATTATTATTATTATTATTATTATTATTATTATTATTATTATTATCATTGTTATTATTATCATTATTATTACCATTTTCTTTCTTATCATCATTATCATTGTTTCATATTACTGTTATTATCAATATTATTAATAATAATGAAAGAATATTAGTTAGAGAGAGAGAGAGAGAGATTTGCATACACACACACACACACACACACACACACACGTACACGCACACACACACACAGAAAGAAAGATAGATAGATAGACAGACAGACAGATAGATAGATAGATAGAGAGAGAGAGAGAGAGAGAGAGAGAGAGAGAGAGAAGGAAATAAAGATAAAAAAACAGAGAAACGAAGAAAGGAAAGGGAAGGGAAGATGCTATGACAACAAGACGCCGGCGGCTCCATACACTAAAGAAGCAAAGAGGATTATTTCTTCCGAAGGGGGGCGAACGCAGGACAAAATCTCTCCCGTCCATCGGCCATTCGATTAAGAACAAACTTTTTTTTCTTTTCTCTTTTTTTTCTCCCCTCTCTCTCTCTCTATTCTTTTCGTTCTTTCAGTCTCCCTCTTTTTCCCCCTACTTTTCGTTATTTCCCCAACATTTTTTTATTCGTAGTAGGCCTAAGAAATTGATTTTGGAATGGGACAAGAGGGAGGGGTGGGACGGGGGGAGGGAGGAGGGAGAAAATTAGCGATGGGGGTTGGGGAAGAGGGGGGGAGGAGGGGGAGGAGGAGGGGGGAGGAGCAAGGAGATAGGGAGAGAGAGAGTAGAAAATGGAGAGACAGGGAGGGAAATGGAGAGAGAATGGGAGAATGAGGGAAGGTAGGGACGTTGTGGGGGGTGGGGGGTGGAGAGAGTGAAGGGGAGACGGTAGGGGAAGGAAAGCTGTAAAAATGGAAGGAAGAAAAGAGGAGGAGAAGGAAAGAGAGAGAGAGAGAGAGAGAGAGAACAAAGGAAAGAAAGAGAAAAAGTTGCGTAGCGAGAGAGAGAGAGAGAGAGAGAGAGAGAGAGAGAGAGTGGAAGAGAACAAAGGAAAGAGAGAGAGAGAATAACATAACGAGAGAGAGAGGGATAGAATGATTATAATACCGAAGATAAGAACAATAACAAGCAATAATGACAACAAACAAACAAACAAACAAACTCATCGTTAGTTAAAATTCCCTCAAATCACTAACCTCCCGATATATACTTCCTCTGCCACCAAAATCTACAGTCTAGCATTTCTATCATATTTTTTTTCTCTAGGATTATTAGTTAGTAAAGAGCTTATGAAGCCGAAATATTAATTAAGATAATTGGAGATTAATTCAGGTGTCTAAATGAATAGCTTCTTTATCATAAACATTTCATACTTAAAGTTCCATTTAACATGTTAAGTGACATTATTATTATTATTATTATTATTATTACTATCATTATTATTATTATCTATTGTTATTATTATTTATATTATTATTATCATTATCATTATTATTATTATTATTATTATTATTATCATTATTATTATTATTATTATTATTATTATTATCATCATTATTTTTGGCCTAATCCTACCCACAATTTAATTTGCTAATAGACAGATAAATGACTTGATTACATATTGCTGTACCTACATGTTATGTTAATTGTTATTACGTTTTTTTGCGTAATTCTGCCCAATTTTTTTTTTCTCATAGATTAGTAAAAAGAAGAAGAAGAACAACAACAAGATTAATAACAATTAATCCGATTACATACTAGTGTACAAAAGATAATGATGATAATGAAAAATGCAATAATGATGGTATTAGTTGTAATAGCAATAATAGAGATGATAATGGTTATAATAACAACAAATATGATAATCATAATAGTAACAATAGCAACAAAGGAAAAACAACAACATTAACAAGGCTGATAATGATAAGAGCAATTACATTTATAATAATGATGATGGTAATAATGGTGATAATGATAATGATAATGATAAAAATAACAATGATATTAATGGTAACTACAGTAATAATTATAATAATGATAATGAAATAATGATAATGATAATAATACTTATAAGAAAATATTAATAATAGTCATTATAATAATAGCAATAATAATGAAAATAATATCCATGATAATAATAATGATAATAGTAAAAATAATGACAATAATACTAAAAATGGTAATAATAATGATAATAATGATAGTAATCGTAGTAGTAGTTGTAGTAGTAGTAGTAGTAATAATAATAATAATAATAGTAATAATAATAATAATAACAATAATAGTAATTAAAAAAAATAATAATAATAGTATAATAATAATAATAATAATGATAATAATGATAATAATAATGATTATATTATTAACAATAATAATAATAAAAGTAGTAAAAATAATAATAATAACAATGACAACATCTCAAAATGCAACGAAAACAAGTCACATTTTTCTTTTCTGTTTCTCTCTCTCGTCATCCATTCTTTCTTTCTCACCTTTGGTGTTTGGAGGAACAGACACATGCCACGAGAAGAAGGAGGTCTTTTGAAATCTTTCTCTGTGGCCTATCAGGCGAACACCTCTCTCTCTCTCTCTCTCTGTCTTCTCTCTCTCTGTCTTCTCTCTCTCTCTCTCCCTCTCGCTGTCTCTCTCTCTCTCTCTGCCTCTGTCTTCTCTCTCTCTTTCACTCTCTCACTCTCTCTCTCTCTCTCTGTCTTCTCTCTCTCTCTCTCTGTCTTCTCTCTCTCTCTCTCTGTCTTCTCTCTCTCTCTCTCGGGTTTTTCTCTCTCTCTCTCCCCTCTGTCTGCCCCTGTCTGCCCTCACTGGGTCTTTCTTCTGTCTGTCTTATCTCTCTCTCTTCTCTCCTCTTCTCTCTCTTTTCTCTCTCTGTATCACTCACTCTCTCTCTCTCTCTCTCTCGCTTTCTCTTTTTGTTTCTTTCTGTCTGTTTGTTTGCATTCTCTTCCTCTTTCTGCTTGCTTGTTTATGTTTGCCTCTCTCTCTCTCTGTCTGTCTTTCTTTGTTTTCCCTTTTTTTCTTTCTGTTTTCCCACTTTTTTTTTGTCTCCCTCTCTCTCTCTCTCTGTCCCCTTCTCCTCTCTCTCTCTCTTTTTTCCCCCTTTTTTCACCTTCCTCTCTCTCTCTCTCTTTTCCCCTCCTCTCTCTCTGTCTCTGTCTCTGTCTCTCTCTCTCCCTTATGGCATCAAAGACACACAGATAAGATGCTGGTTAGGGGGGGGGGGGCGAGGGGGAAGGGAGGGGGAAGTGAAGGGGAAGGGAGGGGGTAGGGAGGGTGAAGGGGGCGGAGAGGAGATAGGATGAGGGAGGAGATGGAAAATGAAGGATGAGAAGGGGGAGGGAAAGATCAGGGGAGGGAGAGGGGGAGGAATAAAGGGGGGATAGGAGGGTGAGGGAGAAAGAGGAAGATTTTCCCGGTAAATAAATTTAATGAAGATGGTGATGATTAGGAGGAGGAAAGGAGGAGAGGAAACGGGATAATGATAATGATGATAATGAAGAGTAAGAGGAGGATGAGAAGGAGGAGGACCAGGAAGAAGAGGAAGAGGCAGATCAGGAGGATGAGGAGGGGGAAGGATGGTGAGGGTGTTTTAAAGGGAAGAAAATGAGATTGAGAAAGGGAGGATGGGGAAAGGGAGAGGGGGGAAAAAAAAGTGGGGGAAGGGGAGGGGGAGGAACAAAACAACAACAAAACAACAAAAAACTTACAAAAAAAAAAAAAAACAAAAACACAAAACAAAAGGTGTAGTCATGTCGTGGGCGGGTGAGGGGGGAGGGGGGGGTGCATCGGAAGTCAAGGGGGCAGGGGGTGGGGGGGGGGGGGGGCTGCAGGTAAAGGAAAAAGGGAAAAAAGTCACATTTTCTCTCTGTGTTTCTCTGCTCGTGTCTATTTTTTTTCTTTTTTTTTTCTTTTTTTTCTCTTCTTTTGTGAGAAAGGAGATGTTAGGTGCTAGGTCTGATTTATTACAGAAAGGTGTATATCCCTGTTTTTCCCCCCTTGTCATTGTAGTTATCCCTATCATATGGTTGGTTTGCGTTATAATCTCGGTTTGTCGTAAGGTTGTAAAGGTGCACGAGCCGAGGTTCTTCAATTTTTTGTTTTTTTTTCTCTTTTTTTTTTTTTTCATTTCTTTCGGGAAAAAAGGGGGAAAAGAAGGGAAGAGATAGATGATAGGGAAAGAGAAAAGGGAGAGAAAGAGAGAGAAGAGAGAGGGGAAAAGAGAGGAAGAGAGGGAGAGAAGGGGAGAGAAAGAGAGAGGGAGGGAGGGGGGAGAGAGAAGAGAGAAAAAGAGGGGGAGAAGAGAAGAGAGAGAGAGAGAGAGAGAGAGAGAGAGAGGAGAGAGACAGCCAGAGAGAGGAGAGAGAGAAAAATATAGATAGATAGTGAGAAAGAGAGAAAGGGAGAAAAGAGAGAGAAGGGGAGGAGAAGAAAAGAGAGAGAAGAGAGAGAGAGAGAGAGAGAGGGAGAGAGAGAGAGAGAGGAGAAAAATAAAGAGAAAGATAGTTTAGACAATAAAAGGGAGAGAGGGAGAGGAGAGGGAAAGAGGGGGGACCACACCCCGGTGATTAAAAGGGAGAGAGAGAGAGAAGGGGGAGAAAAGGAAAAAGGGAAAGAAGGGAGAAAAAGGAAGGGAAAAGGAGAGAGAGAGAGAGAGAGAGAGAGAGAGAGAAAAAGATAGAGGAGAGAGGGAGAGAGGGAGAAGAAAAAGGAGAGCGGGAGAGAGGGGGAAAAAGAGGAGAGAGAGAGAGAGAGAGAGAGGGGAAGAGGAAGGAGAGGGGAAGAGAGAGAGAGAGGAAGGGGGGAACCCAGATGGGTTTGTTAGGGGGCCCCCGATTAAGTGTCTAAAAAAAAGAAAGATTTAAACCCAGACTATGTTTAATCTCTCTCTCTCCCTTCGTTCCTAGCTCTGTTTCTCTCTGTTTCTCTCTCTCTCTCAATTCCCCCCAACTCCCCCTCCCCCTCCCCCCCTTCTCCCCCCCCCCTTCCCCCCCCACCCCGTCTCCCCCCACTCCCCCCCCCTCTCCATCCCCTCCCCCCCCCCCCCCCAAACCCCCCCCCCTTCTCTCTCTCTCCCACCTCTCCATCCTCCATCCCCCCTCCCTCCCCCCCCAACCCTCCCCCCTTCTCTCCTCTCCCCCTCTCCATTCTCCCCCCCTTTCCCACCCCCCCCCCAACCCTCCCCCCTTCTCTCCCCTCTCCCACCTCTCCTTTCCTCCCTCCCCCCTCCCCCCTAACCCCCCCCCTTCCTCCCTCCCACCCTCCCTTCCAACCCCCCCCTTTCCCCCCCCCTTTCCCAAACCCCCCCCAACCCCCCCCCCCTAACCCCCCCCCCCTCCCCCCCCCCCCTTTTCTTTTGTCTCCCCCGCGCCCTTTTCCCGGTTAAAAGAAGCCTGTGTTGAGGCGCCTCTTGATTTTTTAAAAAAATTCCAGGTGACGGAGGCTGCCTGTGACACCTTGTTTTCTCGCGCCTCTGATGAATGCGGGGAAAGTGTCACGGGCGGGATGACAATGAACTCGTAATGGAAAATGAGGGTTCGCCATGAGGGTGGGAAGGGAGGGGGAAACGGTGGGTGGGGAGGGTGAGGGAAGGGGGGGGGGAGGGGAAAGGAGGGTGGGAGGGGGTTTAGGGAGGGGGTTTGGGGAAGGGGGGGAGGGGTTGGGAAAGGGGGGGGAGTGGTG
>NC_051426.1:6472509-6475009 GCF_015228065.2 Penaeus monodon | reverse complement strand
CTCCTCCTCCCTTTTGTCTGTCCCAAATGAAACACTTTAGGGTGGCCACTGGGGGGACGGGGAGTTTTGAAGTGGACCCGCAGGGTAGCCACAAGCAGGGCCTATGGTCGGTGCCCCAGAATCGGCACTCCAGTAAACCCTGCAGTTCTGGGGGATCCTCCATCGCGTGCTAACAAGAATGTGGTCGATCTCCTTGGCCACATTACCGTATCGCTGTACCAAGCCAGCGATGCGGGTTGGAGCGCTGGTACCAGGAGCCAGAGATCCTCATTTTCTGGGACCTAGCAAAGTCCGGAGAAGGAGGCTATTCTCGCTGCTGGGATCAGCTCCCGAGCATGGGGGCCCACAGACATCTCGTAGCCCGCTCGGTCACAGCCGGAACTGCATTTAAGTCGCCCCGAACAATGCGAATGTCTCGCCGGGGGTATCGTCTGCCACAGATACGAGGTTTGCGTAGAACGCCTCTTCCATCGATTTTATATACATCGGTAGGAGCGTATACAGCAATAAGAGACAAGAAGCCAAAAATATGCTTCAGTCCAATGCCATGATACGCTCATCAAACCGGTGTCACCTCGACTACCGCGGGCTGAAGTCGACTGGAGATGGCTATGGCTACACCCCGGGGTGGTGACCATCGCTGCGGCCCGACCAGTAGTAGGTGTAACCACCCACATGATCGTGCCGTACCCGGTCTTCTCGTATATATATGTATATATGTAAATGTGTGTGTATATTATAATATATATATATATATATATATATATATATATATATATATAATATATATATATATATATATATATATATATTAGATAGATAGATAGATATATATGTATATTGTATGTATAATATATGTAATTCATAAATAGATGTGTTTGTGTGTGTGATTTTGGTCCACAGGGTTGCATGGCCCCACTGCAGTGCTTAGGCCCCTCCCAGTTCCCGTCGGAGGGGAAACGGCGCCGCCACTGACCTGGGCGTATATTTTGGGGGGGGGGGGGTAATTTGGTCAGGAAGCTACTAATCATCCCTTTTAGCTTGCCATAAAGGATCATAACAAAAACGCAACCTGCTCACCATATTGTGGTATAGTCAATAACTCACACACACACGCGCACACATACATGCATACACATTTGTGTTTGTGTGGGATGTGTGTGTGTGTGTGTGTGGTGTGTGGTTGGTGTGTGTGGTGTGGTGTGTGTGTGTGTGTGTGTGTGTGTGTGTGTGGTGTGTGTGTGTGTGTGCATACAAAAAAGGCAGACAAAGAGAAGAAAGATAACGAGAGGAATAATGTGCAGAAAGAGAAAGACAAACAGATGAATGAAGAGAGAGAGAAAGAAAGAAACAGAAGAGAGAGAGAAAAAAAAGAAAAAAGAGAGAGAGAGAGAGAGAGAGATGGAGACAGAGAAACAGACAGACAAACAAAGAACAGAGACTGCGAAAGAGATTAGGGTAAAGAGATGAAAAATGTTAGAGAGAAATGATTTAAAAAACACAAAGGCAGAGAAAAGGCATTTTTAAAAATTTTTCCCTCTAACATCCCACAATTCTGCTATAAAATAAGCCCAAAACAAAACAACGTTTTCTTTTTTGTGTGTGGGGTGTTTTGTCTTTTTTTTTTTTTTTTTTTTTTTTTTGTCTTTTTTAAGTTAATTTGGAATATTAATAACATGATCGTACTGTTATAAAAGCATTATTTGAAATATTATTTTCAGATCGATGTGATGGGTTTTGTTCATAATGATAAAGATGATGATGATGATAAGATATTCACAACAGTGCTAATAAATTAGTAATAATAATATGACTATTAAAAATGATTATTTTATCATCATTATTATCATATCATCACTGTTATCAATATTTTCATTACTATTATTGTTATTATTATTATTATTGTTATTGTTATTAAACATTGTTTTTATCATTATCACTATACTTAGTTTTTATTATTATTATCATTTTTAAATATCAACAGTAATCGTATGATTATGATTATTATTTCTATTATCATTACCATTATTATTATCATCATTTGCAGCAGCAGTTGTTGTTGTGGCAGTAGTAGTAGTATCTTTTATTATCATCATCATCACTATCATTATAATCATTATCACTATCATTATTGATGTCTTTAATATCAAACTTATTATTATTATCGTCATTATTATTGTTTTTAGTCTCATTAGCATGGTTAGTATCATTATTTATTATCATTACTATCAACATTATTATCATCATCATTACTATTATTGTTATCATAACCATTACTATAACAACAATTACTGTAATAGCATAGTAATAATATTGATAACAGTAATGATAAAATGATAATGATAATAACAATGATATTAATAATGATAAATATAACAGTAACTGTAATGATGATATTCATATTAATCATAATAGTAATAATAATAATTATAATAATAACAATATTAATGGTAATGATAAGAACAATAGCAATAATAATGATGATAATAATAATAATAAT
>NC_051426.1:6462372-6467409 GCF_015228065.2 Penaeus monodon | reverse complement strand
TCCCAGCCCGCCATCTGCCGTTGCCCGAGGCGGTAAGGCCCTTCTTGCGCGCAGGCGGGAAGGGGAGGGGGGGAGGGAGGGAAGGGGAGGGGAAGGGGAGGGGAAGGGGAGGGAAGGGAAGGGGAGGGAGGAAAGGGAATGAAGGGAAGGAGTTAGGGAAGAGGAGGGAGGGAAAATAAAGGAGGGGAGAGGAGGAGTGGAAGGGAGGGAAGAGGAGGGAAGGGTAGAGAGAAGGTGGAAAAGGAGGGAGAAGGAAGGGTAGAGAGAGGGTCGGCAATGGGATGGAAAGAGAAGGTGGAGGGAAGGAGGGAAAAAGAGGGAGGGAGGGAGGGAGGGAGGGAGGGAAGAGGGAAGAGGGAAGAGGGAGGGAAGAAGGATTTCTCTTCGCCGCGATGGAAGGAGAGGAATAGAGGAATAGGAAGCGGAAACAGAAGACAAGAGGATAAAGAGAAACAGGGAGATAGCGCGCGATAAGAATAAGCGCCAAAACAGAAGAAAAAGGAGGAAAGAAGATGGAGAATGAGAAAAAAAACAAGAAAAGAAGAGAAAAGATAATCACAGCTTATTCCCTCTTTCGCTCGCTGGGGGGGGGGGGGAAGAGAGAGAGAAAGGGAAAGAAAGGGAAGAGAAGGAGAAGGGAGAAAGAAAACACTCGCTTTAGCCCATTTTCACTCGTTTGCGGGGGGGTGGGAGGGGGGGCGATGGAGAGAGGGAGATAGGGGGAGGGAGGATGGGGGAGAGGGGGAGGGAGGATGGGGGAGAGGGAGAGAGGGGGAGAAAGGATAGGGAGAGGGAGAGAGGGGGAGGAAGGATGGGGGAGTGAGGGAGAGGGAGGGAAGGGGAGGGAGATGGAGGGTGGGAGAGAAGGGGATAGTCGTGGGATGGAGAGAGGGAGAGAGAGGGGGAGGGAGACTCAGGGGATGGGGGAGAGGGAGAGAGGGGGGGAAGGAGACCCAGACGATGGGTTAGAGAACGAAAGAGAGTCGTGGGATGGGGCGAGAGAAGGAGAGAGAGAGAGAGAGGGAGGGAGACCAGGGGATGAGGGAGAGAGGGGGCGGGGGGGGGAGGGGACGAAGAGGAGGAAGGGATGGGGGTGGGGAAGGGGAGGGAGAGAGAGGGAGAGAGAGCATCGGGGGCTAATTCGATTGCTACGGCATTTACACGGTCTAATTCTGTGGGTTATTACGGGCGGTCGTTGGCTGGTTCTCTGCGGCGATCCTGCGGGGGCGCTGGATGGGCGTGCGGGCGGCCCGGCCTCTAATCGGAGGCCTCAGACCGCGCCGTGGGGGTGGGGGAGGGTGGGGAGGGGAGGGGGGGAGGAGGGAGGAGGGGGTGGGAGGAAGGGGGGGTGGGAGGGAAGAGGAAAAAAAAAAAAAAAAGGAGGGGTGGGAGGGGAGAGGGGGGGAAGGGAAAAAAAAATTGGGGGGGGGGGAGGGAGGTAAGGGGGGAGAGGGGTGGGGGAGGGGAGGGGGGGAGGGGGTGGGGGGGGAGGGGAAAAGGGGAGGGAGAGGAGAGGGAGGAGGGGGGGGGGGGGAGGAGGGGAGGGAGAAAGGGAGGAGGAAGGAAAGGGGAGAGGAGAGGGGGAGAGAGGGAGAAGGGAGGGGAGAGGGAGAGAGGGGAGAGAGAGAAGAGAAAGAAGAGAAGAGAGGGAAAAGAGAGAGAGAGAGAAGAGAGAGAGAGAGAGAGAGAGAGAGAGAGAGAAAGAGAGGAAGAGAGGAGAGAGAGAAGAAAAAGGGAGAGAGAGAGAGGGGGGGAAAAGGAGAAAGGGAGAAAAAAAAGGGGGAGGGGAAGGGGAAAGGAGGGGGAAAGAAAAAAGGGAAAGAGGGGAAAAAGGGGAGAAAAAAAGGGGGGGGGGAAGGAAGAGGAGAGAGGGGAGGAGAGAGAGAGAGAAGGAGAGGGGGGGGAGGAGAAAGAGAGAAGGAAAGAGAGAGAGATGGGGAAGAAAAAAAGGGAAGGAAGGAGGAAGGGGGAAAAGGGAAGGGGGGGGGGGGAAAAAGGGGGGAAAAAGGGAAAGAAGAAGAGAAGAAAGAAAAGGAGGGGGGAAGGGGAAGAAGAAAAGGAGGGGGGGGGAGAGAGGGAAGAAGGAGAGGGGAAGAAGAAGGAAAAGGGGAAGAGGAAGAAAAAAAAAAAAGGAGAAAAAAAGAAAAAAAAGGGGAGAAAGGGAGAGAAAAAAGGGAAAGAAAGGGGAGAATGGAGGGAAAAGAGGGAAGAGAAGGGGGGAGGAAAAAAAAAGAAGAGAAGAGAGAAGAAGAAAGGAGAAAAAAAGGGGGGAGAAAGGAAAAAGGAAAAAAAAAAGAAAAAAAGGAAGGGGGGAAAGGAAAAAAAAAAAAAGGGGAAAAAAAAGGAAAAGGGAAAGAGGAAAAAGGGAAAAAGGGGAAAAAAGAAAGAAGAAAATAAAAGAAAGAGGAGGAGGAGAAAGGAAGAAAAAGAAGAAAAAGAGGAAGAGGAAGAAGAAGAAAACGAAGAGAAAGAGAAAAAAAGGAGGAAAGAAGAGGCAGGTAAGGAGGAAAAGTAGACAGAAGAACAAAATAGAGGAATAAGAGGAGATGGAGAAGGAATAAAAGAAGAGAAGAAGGAGGTGGAGAAGCGAGAAGAAAAAAAGAGGAAGAGGAGGAGACAAAGGAAGAGGAGGAAAGGCAGGAAGAAGAGAGGAAGGAGATGGAGGAAAAAGGAAAGAGAAGAGAAGGAGGGAAGACTGTATAAGATGATGATGATGATGTTAAGGAGGAATAATGATAATAAGACCAGGAGGGCAAAGGCGAACAGAAGGTGAAGGAAGGAGGAAGAAGAGGAGGAGGAGGTGAAGGAGGAGGTAGGAGAAGGAGGAGAAGGAGGAGGAGAAGGAGGAGGAGGAGGAGGTGAAGGAGGAAGAAGAAGAAGAAGAAGAAGAAGAGGAAGAGGAGAAGGAGGAGGTAGGAGAAGGAGGAGAAGGAGGAGGAGAAGGAGGAGGAGGAGGAAGTGAAGGAGGAAGAAGAAGAAGAAGAAGAAGAGGAAGAGGAGAAGGAGGAGGAGGAGAAGGAGGAGGACGTAGGAGAAGGTAGTAGTAGGAGGAAGAGGAGGTAGGAGGAGGTGGGGGGAGGTGGGGGAGAGGGAGGGGGAGGGGGAGGGAGAGGGGGAGGGGGAGAGGGAGGATCCCGCGGAATCTCCAAAGGCGAGATGAAGGTGTTCGATAATTATGACATATTGTCCCTAATGCTCTAGTATTAGCCAAGTCCAAAGTGTTACCAAATTGCAGATCTCTCGCACCTTCCATCCCCCCCTTCGCACCCCCCTCACCCCCCCTCTTCACTAACCCGTCCTACCCCTCCCTCTTCACCCCCCCCCCTCCCCTCCCTCCATTCCCTCCTCTATCTGTACCCTTCCTTTTTCCTCTCCTCTTTCTCCCCCTTTGCCTCTTCTCCTCCCCTCTCCCTCCCTTCGCTCACTCCATCCCCCTCCTCCTTCTCCCCTTCTCTCCCCCCTCCTTCTTTCGTAACCTCATCCTCACCTCCTCCCTTTTCTTCTCTTGTCTCCCTCCTTCCATCTCCTCTTCTCTCTCTTTTCCTTTTTTTTTTTTTTTTGCTTCACTCATTCGTCTCTCCTCGTTCTCTCTCTTTCCCTCTCTTTTCTTGCCCTTTCTCTCCCCCACCTCGTTCTCCTCCTTCTCTCTCTCTCCTTCCTCTTCTTTCACCTCCTTCTCTCTCTTTCTCCTCTTTTGTTGCCTCTTCTTTCACCTCCTTTTCTCTCTCCTCCTCTTTTGTTGCCTTTTCTTTCTCCTCCCTCTCCTCTTCCCTTGCCTCTTCTCTTACTCACTGCTTGCCTCATCTGCTCTTTCTTGCTTCCTCCTCTTCCTCTTTCTTTCTTTCTTCCTCTCGTTTTCGTCCGTTTTTCTTATTCGATAAAAAAGTAATAAGAAAATATGTTCAATTTTACACCATCTGCGTCTCTTCTTCCTATCTTTATCTCGATCTCTTGTTTCCACGCCATCATTATCATCTTATCTATCTTCCTTACATTTTATCTCTCTCTTTCTCACTTCATTTGAGTTCCAGTATACTTATCATCCTCTCATTTTATATCTTTCCTCTTCCTCTCTGTTTCTGTCTGTCTGTCTATCTGTCTCTATATACACATATATCTATCTCATTCTCTCTTTCTTTCTTTCTCTCTCTCTTTCTCATTCTCTATCTCTCTCATTCTCTCTCTCTCTCTCTCTTTCTCTCTCTCTCTCTCTCTTTCTCTCACTCTTTCTCTCTCTCTCTCTCTCTCTCTCTCTCATTTCATGTTACTTTCCTCATTCCCTTATGTCTATTGATAATCGTCTCATTCTCTTCCCCTTTTCATCATCATCGCTAATCCTTTTTATTCTTCCTTATCCTTTGAATAATTTTCTTTAATTTCTAATAATTTCTTTGCCATTTTTCATGAACATTTATCCTGATCCTTATGTATGGACGCCATAAGGATCATTATGTGATGTTTGATTTAAATCTCTGTCGCTTGTTTCTGTTGCTCTGTTTCTGTTTGATTCATTGACTAGAGATAGATGGGGAGAGAGAGAGATAAAGAGAGGAGAGAGAGAGGGATAAAGAGAGAGAGAGAGAGGAGAGAGAGAGAGAGAGAGAGAGAGAGAGAGAGAGAGAGACAGACAGACAGAAAAATAGATAAATAGATAGATAGATAGATAGATAGATAGATAGATAGATAGATAGATAGATAGATAGAGAGAGAGAGAGAGAGAAAGCGAGAGACAAAGAGAGAAAGAAAAGGACGAGAGAGAGAAAAAAAGAAGGAAATAGAGAACAAGAATAAACATGAACAAAAAGAATCAGAAGGAGGGAAAAATAACCAAAAGCGAATGAGAGAGAGAGAGAGAGACGGAGAGAATAATGACGGAGACACTGCAGCTAACACCACCCGGACATGCAAACTTTAGGCAACGTTCTATCTTGCAATTGCACAAGAACAGCAGGGAAATATTTCAATAAAGGAGAGGATCCCAGTTCATCTGGGGAAAAAAATTCTCAGTCATTTGCAAAAATTATGATTCCAGGAAAG
>NC_051426.1:6452372-6457372 GCF_015228065.2 Penaeus monodon | reverse complement strand
ATCATCATAAACATTATCATGTTTTTCTTTTATTGTCATATATTAATGTATTTTTAATAGTATTATTATCATTACATTATCAAAGTTTTTGATTAATTTATGCAAAAATCTTTTATCTTTTCTTTTCATTTTACTTTTTCTTTTTATTAAAAATTATTGTTGGATTGGGGTTTCTCTCATTTTTATTATCATGGAACCCCCTTATTACATATTATATTATTATTGTTGTTTTTATTTAAAATTATTATTTTCATTATTTTTATATCTTATTTATTTTTTTCATTATTATTACTCTTATTATTATTGTCATATAATAACTATTATTATTATTGTTATTATTATTATTATTATTATTATTATTATTATTATTATCATCGTTATTATGTTATTATTAATATCATTGTTATTATTATTATATTATTATTTTATTATTATATTATTTCATTATTATTATTATTATTATTATATTATATTTATTATTATTATTATTATTGTTAGTGTTATTGTTATTATCGTATCATTATTAATTATTGTCTTATTAGCATTGCCAGTTTTATGATAATGATTGTGGTCATGATTATTTCCATAACCATTTATTATTATTATCATCATATTATTGCTATTGTTCTTATCATTACCATTAATATTGTTTTATTATAATTATTATTTTTTACTATTATGATTAATATGAATATCATCATTACAGTTACTGTTTTTATCATTATTAATATCTTTCTTATTATCATTATCATTTTATCATTACTGTTATAAAATATTTATTACTATGCTTTACAGTAATTGTTGTTATAGTAAGGGTTATGATAACAATAATAGTAATGATGAGATAATAATGTTGATAGTAATGATAATAATAATGATACTAACCATGCTAATGAGACTAAAAACAATAATAATGACGATTATAATAATAAGTTTTGATATAATGAACATTCAATAATGAGAGTCGATGGATGATTATAAGGATAGTGATGATGATGATAATAATAACGTACTACTACTACTTGCACAACAACAACGCTGCTGCCAATGATGATATAATAATGGTAATGATATAGAAAAATAATAATCATAATCATTACGATAACTGTTGATATTTATAATGAAATAATTAATAACAACAGTAATAGTTATAATGATAATAATAATGATAATAACAATAACACTAATAATAATAATAAACAATAAATAGTAATGATAAGATGATAACAGTGATGCTAATGATAATAATGATGATAAAAAATAATCATTGTAATAGTCATATTGTATTACTAAGTTTATTAGCACTGTGGTGAATATATTATCAATCAATCATCAGTCGGTATCATTATGAACAAGAACCCTCACAATTCCGATCTGAAAATTAAATGATTTCCAAAATAATGCTTTTATAAAACAGGTTACGATCAGTTATTAATATTCCAAACATTAAACTTAACAAAAAGACAAAAAAAAAAAAAAAAAAAATAAAAAAAAAAATAAAAAAAAAAAAAACAGACAAAAAAACACACACACACAAAAAGAAAACGTTTGTTTTTGTTCTCTTCGCTCATTTTTATAGCAGAATTGGGGGGATGTTTTAGATGGCAAAATTTTTAAAATTGCCTTCTTTTACGCTGCTTTGTTATTTATCATTTTCCTCTCTAACATTTTCATTCTTTAGCCTAATCTCTTTCGCAGTCTCTGTTTTTTGTTTGTCTGTCTGTCTTCTGTCTCATCTCTCTCTCTCTCTCTCTCTCTGTTTCTTTTTTTTTCTCTTTTTCTCTCTGTTTCTTTCTTTCTCTATCTCCGTCAGTCATCTGTTGTCTTTCTCTTTCTGCACATGATCCTCTCGTTATCTTTCTTCTAGTTAGTACTGTCCCTTTTTTGTATCACCACCACACACACACCACACACACACACACAAGCACACCACACAACAACACCCACACACCACACACACACACACACACACACACACACACACACACACATCCACACAAACCAAATGTGTACGCCATGTATGCGTGCGACGTATTGTGTGTGTGAGTTATTGGACTATACCACAATATGGTGAAGCAGGGGTTTGCGTGTTGTTATGATCCATTTAGGCAAGCTAAAAAGGGGAATAGATGATTAGTAGCTTCCTGAAACAAAAATTACCCCCCCCCCCCCCCAAAATATACGCCCAGGTCAGTGGGGCGAGGCGCCGTTGTTCCCCTCCGACGCAGGAACTGGGAGATGAGGCCTAAGCACTGCCAGTGGTAGGCCCATGCAACCTGTGGATCCACCACACACACACAAACACATTCTACTTTATGAACTAACATATATATATACCATACTATATACATATAATCCGTATGTCCTATCTATCTATATATAATATAATATATATATATATAAATATAAATATATATATATATATATATATTATATAATAAGATATATAAAACACACATTTACATATATATACATAATATACGAGAAGGACCTGGTAGCGGCACGATCATTGTGGGGGTTGAGTTACACCTACTGACTGTTCGTGGTCCGCCCTCCCCGACCCCCAGCGAGGTCACTCCAACCTCCCAGGGGTGAGACATAGCCATCATCCAGTCGACTTCAGCCCGCGGTAGTCGAGGATGACACGGTTGATGAGCGTTTATCATGGACATTGAGACGGAAAGCATACTTTCGCTTCTTGTCCTCTTATTGCCCTGTATCCGCTCACCTACACGATTGTATATAAAAATACGAGTGTGTGAATAAGAGGCCGTTTAAGACACGCCAACACTCGTTCAATCTGTTCCTAACGGCAGAACTGATAAAGTGGCTCACCCCCGGGCAGAATGACCATTCGGCGATTTTTCTGGGCGACTTCAATTCTAAGCCGTATCACGGCGGTGACCACGAGCTGGCTACGAGACTGTCTAGTCGGCCGCCAAATGGCTCGGGAGCCTGGATCACAAAAGCACAGCAGAGAGAATAGTCATCCTTTCATCCGGGAACACTTACATGCTAGGTAAACCCAGAAAATACGAGGAACTTCTCTGGCACGAGCTTGGTACCAGCAGCTCCAACACCGGACATCTGCTTGGACCGCTTGGATCTTATACCCACCGCGATACCGGGGCGTCAATGTAGGCCGAAGGAGAATCGAAATTACAACATTTATTTTAGCACGCGGATGGAGGATCCTCCAGAAACTGCAGGGGTTTACTGGAGTGCGCGAGTTCTGGTGGCAACGACCATAGGCTGACTTGGTGGACTACCCTGCGGGTCCACTTCACAAATCCCCCGTCCCTTCCAATTAGGCCAACCCTAAAGTGTTTTCACTTGAGAACCAGAACTAAGGAGTAAAGGAGGAGTTTGCCGTGGGTTCACCACCGGCAGCTACTGACCCGACACCAGAAGACCCAGCAACCTGACGGACCCAGTGCCTGTGGAGAGTCTATTTAGCGCGTTAACACTGAAGATGCCTCAGGTAGTCCATTGGCGTAGGCCCAAGGACAAGGCATGAATACCATCTCCCTGGGAGATTCAGGCCACTGAGGCGTGGTCGCAAAGGTCGGCTTGAATGGAATCAATAGTCTTGCATCGTTCCATGGTGCGTAGGGCTCGAACATACGCTGAGAAGCGGACAAGGAAAACAGTACATCAGGAAATCTTGCTGAAGGAGGTCGAAGGCCATTTCTTGGTAAATGACCTTTCGCCGCTGCCTAGCCAAAAGCCCTGCGCGAAGAAAACCCTGAACCCTAAGCCCTCCGCACAGATGAACTGCAAAAAAGCACCCGATCAGTGGAATGGAAGGATCATCTCAAAGAAATCCATGTTGGGTGTTTCCAGTGATACACGTTGGGCAAGCGAAGTACATTTCGAACAGTTGTACCAGGTTGGACCCTCCAAAGTTAGCTGGGATGCAAGTGCAGCTAGTCGCAGGCTGCCTGTATGGGGACCCACCCAATCGCGAGGAACCCCTACCCTAACAGAGGATTCGGCTTGGCGATTTCCACGCTGAGAAGAAGTAGGGGGAAAGCTGACAGGCAAGAATGATATCCCTGCTGTACAGCTAAAAAGTAGCACTGGGATTGGCGGTGTGAACATATGGCTGCGGGGACCTGGATACAGTCCTGGACTCGCCACATTTCGGCAGGTCTGGGTAACCAATTCCCCCTGACCCTGCTGAGGGGCTGTTGGGCATACCTCTCTAGGAAGGGAAAAAGGGATTCGTTTAGGGATGTTAGCAAATACCGTGGCATAATACACACGCTCAGCAATGACCAGGCAAAGGTTCTCGCCCACATTCTCTTGAAACGCGCAATCCGCAAACCACCATAACCATGGAGGCATCAGAGGATCCGGAGCAAGTCTTGGATTTACTCCTGGCTACGTCCCACAATAGACCGTTTATACTGGGCTTGTCGATCTGTTTCGAGAGAAATATGTGAGAAACGACGCCGTCGTGAGTTCGGGTCCCGTGAGGGTTGCTCAGACAGCTATAATCGAAAATGACGAACCTCAAGAAGGCGTGTTTTTGGAACCTGCGTTATGTTTTGGATCGGGACAATCTCGCTAAAATGGGAGACTCATCTCAATGGCAGGCCATTGAAGGGGGAATTCCGGACACAGATTATTGGCATCTGATAGCCCAAAGCCTCTAGATGGTACTAACCTGAAATGCTGTAAACGTAGTCGGTCCTGGTGGGGGTTATATTTTATTTGGTCGAATTCAACGTCCATGCTCCAATGTTTCAAGGAGGGGTGAGCCGGCAAGGCTGTGCTCCTTGACCCCACACTATATTCCAAACAACATGTCAACTGGACTGGATAATGGGCAGCCAGAGCTACTAGCACTAATACGTAACAGTGCGGCAGCAGTGAACACTTAGGCAATATAAGGTCTGCGGAACCTGACTCTTGCCAGAAGATCCAGAAACCGCATGATAACAATGATATGCACAACATAGCACTATCGCAAGTCCTTGGGAGTCGACTTGGTCGGT
>NC_051426.1:6432372-6437372 GCF_015228065.2 Penaeus monodon | reverse complement strand
AACCAATAATCAGTAACCAACAGCACATTAAAGTCATCTATATGAAGTGAATCTGTTGATAACATTTACATATTAAAGGATTCTGAACGTAAACTATTGCTGTCATTAGTATTAACGTTGGCTTTCCTTTAAACATCATTTAGCTGTTTTATTTGTTTATTTTTATTTATTTTTTGTTAATTCTTATTTTATTTGTTATTTATTTATTCATTATTTATCATTATTTATACATTTATCTTTTATCATTATTCACTGTTAAATTTTGTTACGCTCGTGGCCATTAATATCATATTGGTAACCATATCAACGATGATGATGATAACAGAATATAAGTAGTAATAATGATGGCCATAATGGTGATCATGGTAATTATAATGATAATAAAGATAAGGATAATAGTGACAACGATAATAAAAATAACAACAACAACAACAATAATAGCAATACTACTACTACTACTACTACTACTACTACTGCTACTACTAATGATGATGATGATGATGATAATAATGATAACAATAATAATGATAATACTAGGAGTAGTAACATTTATAATAATGATAGTAATAACAATGATAATGATAATGCTGCCTCTGCTACTGCTCCTGCTAATAATAATAATAATAAAGATAGTAGTAGTAATAATAACAACAATAATAATGATGATAATAATAATAATAATAATAATAATAACAATAGTAGTAATGATGACAATAAGAATAATTATAATGATCATACTCAGTGATAATGATATTAATGATAATTGGGATAATAATGATGATAACAATAACAATAATGAAAATAAGGATGATAATACCAACAATGATGATGATGGTGATGATGATGATGATAACTATAATAAGGATAACAGTAATAATGCTGATGATAATAATTATGATAATAACAATGGAAAATACTACTACGAGTACTAATGACAATACTATAATGATAGTAATGATAATAATAATAATGATGATGGTAATGATAATAATAGGAACAATGATAGCATGATAATATGATAATAGTATCGATGACGGTGAAAGTAATATTGATATGGGAAAGCTGATATTGTTGATAATGGGGATAATATAAATAATAATGATAGCAATGATGATGATGATAATGATAATGAGGATAATGATAATAAAAAGATAATAATAATAATAATAATAATAATGATGATAATGATAATGATGGTAATAATGGTAATAATTGTGATAATAAGCATAATAATAGTAGTAGTAGTAGTAGTAGTAGTAGTAGTAGTAATAATAATAATAATAATAATGATGATAATAATGATAATAATGATGATGATGATGATGATGATGATGATGATGATGATGATGATAATAATAATAATAATAATAATAATAATAATAATGATAGTAATAACAATGAAATAAAAAATAATAATGATAATACACTATGATAATAATAATAATGATGATAATAATAATAATGATAATAATAATAACAGTAATGGTAATTGTAATAATGATGAAGATAACGATAACAATTATGATACTGATAATTATAATTATGATAATGATAATGATATTAATAATATTAATAATAGTGATAATAATGACAATAGCTATAATAGACCATAATGATGATGATGGTGATCATAATAATAATAATAATAATAATAATAATAATAATAATAATAATAAATAATAATAATAAAAAAAATAATAATGAATAACAGTAACAATAATGACAACAACAGTAATAACAATAATGATAATAATGATGATAATATTATAATAGTCGAGAGAGAGAGAGAGAGAGAGAGAGAGAGAGAGAGAGAGAGAGAGAGAGAGAGAGAGAGAGAGAGAGAGAGAGAGAGAGATAAACACATGGACAGACAACCAAACATACATACATAGATACATACAGAGTGACGGAAACAGAAAGAACCAAAGAAAAAAAATGATAATAAAAAAAAAAAAAAAAAGCGAGCGAGAGTGAGAGAAAGTGAGAGAAAGAAAGAGGAGATTCACTACCTGTAAATCCAACATAATTGGTTTTAGTCCAGCAAGTTTATCACAGAGACCAAACTCTGCCGACCGGAAACAAGGCCCTGCTTATTGTAGGCCTTGGGGAGAAGAGGGGAGAAGAGGAAAAAGGAGGGTGAGAAGAGAGGGGAGAAAAGGGAAGGTGGGGAAAAGGGGGGGAGGAGGAAGGGAAAGGAAGGGAAAGGAAGGGAAAGGAGGGGGAGAAGAGGGGGAGAAGGGGGAATGGGTGAATAGAGGGGAGAAGAAAGAAATAGAGGATAGGGTAAAAAAAGGGAAGAAGAGAGGGGAGAGAGGGGAGGACAGGCGTGGGTGACAAAAAAGGGGAGATAGGGAGAAAAACGGGAATAGGCGTGAGTGAAAAGAGAGGAAGACACAGGTAGGAATGGGAGACAGAGGGGAGACGAGGGCGAAAAAGAGGGGAGAGAGGAGAGGAGAGGAGAAGGGAAAGGGAAAGATAGTAAGGGGGCGTAGAAGAGAGGGAAGGGGAAAGAGGATGAGAGGAATAAAGGGTATGAGTGGAAGAAAGAGGGGGGGGGGAAGGGAAAAGGAGGATAGGAAGGAGGGATAGATAAAGAAGGAGTGGAAGACAGGGAGCAGGAGAGGAAAAGGGAAGAGAAAAGGTGGAATAAGGGAGGGAAAAATGAAGGGGATTGGAGCGTAGAGAGAAGAAAGGGAGAAAAGAGGGAAGGAGAGAAAAGGGGGGAAGAGGACAAGGAATAAGGGTAAAGGAAAATAAGTGAAAGAAGGGAGGAATAGGAAGGAGAGGAGAAAGGAGAAGAAGAGGAAAGAAGAAAAGGAGGAAATGGATAACGAATAAGGAAGAAGGAAAAAAGTGAAAGAAGAGAGTATGACAGAGCATGGAATAGGAGGGGGAGAAAGTATAAGGAAAAGAAAAGAGTAAAGGGGAAATGAACAACGAATAGAGGAAAAAAAAAGTGAAAGAAGAGGGGAGGAGGAGAAGGGGGGAGGGGGTGGAGGAGGGCGAGGGAAGATTGTACAGAATTACGATCAATTTTCGAGCTTAGGCCTATCGTAACGAATGGATTTTTCCCCCTAGAGTGTTTTCTGTATGATCAGGTTCGCCAGAGGTCTATTAAAACGAGAAGAGAGAGAGAGAGAGAGAGAGAGAGAGAGAGAGAGAGAGAGAGAGAGAGAGAGAGAGAGAGAGAGAGAGAGAGAGAGGAAGAGATAGATAGATAGATAGATAGATAGATAGATAGATAGAGAGAGAGAGAGAGAGAGAGAGATGAAGACTAAAAATAAAGATATGTATATATATATACACACACACACACACACACACACACACACACACACACACACACACACACACACACATATATATATATATATATATATATATATATATATATATATATATATATATATATATATATATAAATCAGAAAAGGAATCGGACAAACATAGACAACCGGGCAGATAAAAATGAACTTTATTTCAATAATGGCCGTATATCATTTTAATGCCGCAACATTTCCTACGCCAGTTTATATTCATAATGATAATAATGAAATTTTTTAAAGCCAATTAAAGAAATAGAAAAGGAAATAAAAGTAGAAATAAGAAGTAAGAAAAAAGTGAAATAAAAAAATGAAATTAGGATTTAAAAGAAAACTAGATAAAAAAAAAATAAAATAAAATAAAAATCTCCATCCGCCATCTCATCTGCCCCAAAATCTGAGCATCACCTTTTGATTTCTTTTTCCCCTCATTATAAGGGGGAGAGATAGCATAATCTCCCCTCGACAGGTAAATCCACCTGTAATATAACATGATACCTATTTCCTTCCCCTCATCCTCCCCTCCCTCCCCCCCCTTAAGTCTTTTCTCTGCTCGTCTCCCGTTTTTCAATTTTGGAAGAGAGGGGGGGAGGATGGGTGGGGAGGGGAGCGCGGAAGAATATACATACATGTATATATATATATATATATATATATATATATATATATATATATATATATATATATATATATATATATATATATATGTGAAGCTATATATATATATATATATATATATATATATATATATATATATATATGTGTGTGTGTGTGTGTGTGTGTGTGTGTGTGTGTGTGTGTGTGTGTGTGTGTGTTGAAAGTGTTTGTATATATGTATACACAAACACACTCACACACACACACACACACACACACACACACACACACTCTCTCTCTCTCTCTCTCACATACACACACATCAGCGCCTCCCCCCATCCCCAAAACTTCCCTCCCCCCCCTCGCCCCGCCCCTCCGGTTCCCATTGGAGGATCACGTGACCGGCAACACTGACACTTTCTCATGCTTTTGCTCTTGCGATGATAGTGTAACCTGATGCGACCTCGGTGTTACTCTGCTCTGTCCCTTCCCCCTTCCCCTCTCTCGCCTCCTTCTCCCCTTCCCCTCTTTCGTCTCCCTTTCCCCTCCTCCTTCCCCTCTCTCGCCTCCCTCTGCCCTCTCTCTATCTCTCTCCATTCCCGCTCTTTACCTCTCCCATCTCTATCTCCCATTCCCTTCTTAATCTCGCGCCTCCTTTTCCCATCCACAATCTCTTCTTTCGCCTCCTTCTGTTCCCATCTCTTTCCCTCTCTCTCACCTCTCCATTTTCCTCTTGTTATCTCTCTCTCTCTCCCCTCCCCATTCCTCTCTCTCTCCTCTCTGTCCCCTCTCCATTTTCCTCTCTCGTTTCCCTCCCCCCTCCTCATCCCCCTCTCTCATCTCCCTCTACCCCTCTCCTTCCCTCTCTCTGCCTCTCACTATTCTCGTTCTCTCCTCTCTCTGACCCTATCGTTCCTTCTCTTTGCCTCTCTCTATTCACGATCTCTATCTCGCTCCCTTCTCTTTCCTTCTTTATCCTTTTCTCTCTCTCTCTCTCTCTCTCTCTCTCTCTCTCTCATTTTCTCTCTCTCTCTCTCTCTCTTTCTCTCTCTCTATCTCTCTTCTCTCTCTACTTCTCTCC
>NC_051426.1:6417372-6422372 GCF_015228065.2 Penaeus monodon | reverse complement strand
TTTTCACTACTAATATCATTGTTATTTTTATGACTAATATTGTTATTTTCATTACTGATATCATTAATATTATTAATAACATTATTGTTATTTTCATTACTAATATCATTAATATTATTACTAACATTATTGTTATTGTCATGACTAATACTATTGTTATTATTAATGTAATCATTACAATCATTACCATCAGTGTTATTCCCATTGTTATTACTATTTATGAATCCCGTTATTATCATTATTATTACGATGAATCCTGTTGTAAATTTGATAACAAGATTATCCTTTTTTACTGTTATCGTTTTTTATCATTATTGTCAAAATTATTTTGGTTGTTATCATTATCATAATTATTTTTGCTGTTATCATTATTATCATAATTATTTTTGTTGTTATCATTATCATCATAATTATTTTTTGGCTATCATTATTATCATAATTCACACACACACACACACACACACACACACACACACACACACACACACACACACACACACACACACACACACACACACACACACATATATATATAATATAGATATATAATATATATATATATATATATATATATATATATATATATATAATATATACATATACACACATATATACAAACACACAGAAACACACACACAGAAACACACACACACACACACACACACACCACACACACACACACACATACACACATACACACACACAAACACACACACACTCACACATATATATGTATATATTATATATATATATATATAAAATATATTATATATATATATATATATATAATATATAATATACCTACATACATATAATATACATGATATATATATATATTAAATATATATATATTTTTAAAAATTTTAAAAATTTAATATAAATATAGTAGTATATAAAATATTTTTTCCTAAAACTAACAACCCAATTTTTTATACATTGAAGGTTAAAATTTTTATATTTTTAATTAGCTTTTAAAAATTTATTTTTAAAATTTATTTTTTTTAAATTAAAAAAATTAGTTAATTAGTATTATAAAAAAATTTTGTAGGGGAAAATTTTTTACACAATAAATTTTCAATTAAATTTATATAATAAAATTTTAAAATTTTAAAATATAATTATATATATTATATATATAAAAATATAAAAGAAAATATATATTATGTATTTATATATTAAAGAAAAAAAACAATACAAAAAATAATTTATTAATTATAGTTCATTTTAATAAATTTAAAATTTTTTATTGTGGGTTTTTCTTTTGTGGGGGGGGTTTGGTTTTTTTTGTTATTATATTAATTATTATATAATATAATATATATTTTATATATATATATTATATATATATATATAAAATTTTTTTATTAAAAAATAGTTTTTTTTAATAAATAAAACATTTTTTGGGGTTACATTTGGGGTTGGGAAAATTTAATTTTTATAAAATTTTCCCCAATTTTTGTAAAATATTGATTAATTTTATATTTAATTTTATTTTTGTTAAATCAAAAATTTTTGGAATTATATAGAAAAAAAATTTTTTTGTTTCTGGGGTTGGGTTTTTGTTTTACATAAATTTTTGAAAAATGGAATTTATAAAAAAATTTTTAATTAGAGGTATAATTATAATATAAAATATTATATATAATATATATATTATATAATAAAGATATAAAATTTTTAATTTATATAAAATCTATAGAAAATTATATATATATAATATATTAGATATAAAATTTTTATAGATATAAAAATTTTAATAATATAAAATTTTTTTTTTGGGGTTTTTTTTGTTTTGTTTTATTTATTTGCTAGTAGATATAGACATAAAAATTTTAAAAGATAAATTATTAAAATATTAGAATATATATATATTTTTGGATGAATTTATATTTTTAAAACCCAAAAAAAAATAAAAAATATATAAAAGGAAAACATTTGTTTTTGGGGAAAATAGGAAGTATAAAAAAACAAAAGTTTTGAGGAAAATATATAATATATAATATAGAGAGAAAAATAGTTTAAGAAAGAGGCAAGTTTGGGATGGGGAAATAGATATAAAGATATAATAGATAATAAAGATGTTTGTGGGGGGGTTTGGGTGTTTTGGGGTAAAAAATTGGGTTGGGAAATTTTAATATATATAATAAAGAGAAAATAATGAATGGAGAATAGAGAAAAGAGAAAAAGGAGATTAGTAGTAAAAATTATAGGGGAGATGGGAAAAGAAAATAGAAAAAAAATTTGATTATAAGAATAAATGGGATATATTAATATAATAAAAAGATATAAATAAAAAATTTTAAGATAAAAATTTTAGAATACATAGTGTTTTTTTTTACACACCCTTGAAAAAAAAAAAAAAAAAAAAATATATAAAATTATATATATAATAAGAATATATATAAAAATAAGATATAATATAATAATATATATATATATTATTTTATATTATATTTTAAAAATATAAAAAATTTGTTCATGTCCTTTTTTTCCAACACCCAAAAAACAACAAACCTTAAATAAAAAAAAAAAATAAAAAGAAATAAAAAAGGGGAAAAAAAAGAAAAAGGAAAACCAAAAAAAGAAAATAAAAATAAAAAAAGTAAAAAAAGAAAACAATTTTTTTTTTTGGGAAAGAAAAAAGGGGGAAAAAAAAAAAAAAAAAAATAAAAAAGAAAAAAAAAAAAAATAAATATAAAGAAGAAAAAAAAAGAAAAAAAACGAAAAAAGGGCCCAGGCGGGAGGAAGGCGAGGAGGGAAAAAGGGGAGGAAAAAAGGAAAGGGGAGGAGGGACAGAGAAAAAAGAGGAAGAGAGAGAAGAGAAGAAGGAGAGAGAAGACGAGAGGAAGAAAAGAGGGGAAAAGAGAAGAGAGGAAAAAGGGGAAGAAAAAAGGAGAAGAAAAGAAAAGAGAGAAAAGGGGAGAAAAGAAAGAGAGAAAAGGGGAGAAAAGGAGAGAGGGGAGAGAAGAGAAAAAAAGAGAGAGAAAAAGGGGGAAAAGGGGGAGAGAAGAGAGAAGAGAGGAGAAGAGGAGAAAAGAGGGGGGAAGAAGAGAGAAAGAGAAAAGGAAAAAGAGGAGGGGAAGAGAGAAAAAGAGGGGAGAAGAGAGGAAAAAGGGGGAAGAGAAAAGGGGGAAAAGAAGGAGAAGGAGAAGAGAAGATGAGGGGAGAAGAGAAGAAGAGGGGAGAAAGGAGAGAAAGAGAGAGAAGAGAAAGAGAGAGAAGAGAGAGAAGAGAGAAAGAGAGAGAAGAGAGAGAAGAGAAGAAGAGAGAGAAAGAGAGGAAGAGGAGAAGAGAGAGAAGAAAAGAGAAGAAAAAAGGGGGAAGAGAGAGAGAGGAGAAAGAGAGTGAAAAAGGAGAGAAGAAGAGAAGAGAGAGAAGTGGGGAAAGAGAGAGAAAAAAAGTGGGGAAAGGAAAAGAAAAAGAGGAAGGAGAGAGAAGAGAGAGAAAAAGAGAAAAGGGAACGAGGGGTAGAGAAAAGAAGAAAGGGGAGGGGGAGAAAGGGGAGGAAGAGGGGAGAAGAAAAGAAGGGGAGAGAAGAGAGAGAAGAGAGAAAGAGAGAGAAGAAAAGGGGAAGAGAGAAAAGAGAAAAAAGAAGAAAAGAGAAGAAGAGAAAAGAGAGCAAAGAAAGAAGGGGAAAAAGGGGAAAGGGGAAAAGGGGGGAAGAGGAGGCAGAGAAAGAGAGAGAAGGGGAAGGGGGGGGAGGAGAGAGAAAAGGGGAAGGGGAGGAAGAAAAGGGGGAAAAAGAGAGAAGAGAGAAAAAAGAGAGAGAAGAGAGAGAAAAAAAAAAGGGAGAAAAGGAGAAGAGAGAAAAGAGAGAAAAAGAGGGAGAGAGAAGAAAAAGAGGGGAGGGGAAAAGAAGGAGGAAAAGAGAAAGGAGGAGAAGAGAGAGAAGAGGGGGAAGAGAAAAAGAAAAAGGGAAAAAGAAGGGGAGAGAAAGGGGGAGAAAAAAGAGAGAAGAAAAAGAAAAAAAAAGGGAAAAGAGAAGAGAGAAAAGAGAGAGAAAGAGAGAGAAGGAGGAAAATAGAGGAGGAGGAAGAGAGGGGAAAGAAGAGAAGAGAGAAGAGAAAAGAGAAAAGAAGAGAGAAAAGGGAAGAGAAAAAAAAGAGAGAGAAGAGGGGAGAGAGGGGAAAAAGAGAGAAAGGAGAAAAGAAGAGAGAGAAGAGAGAGAAGAGGGGGAAGAAAAGAGAAGAGAGAGAAGGAGAGAGAGGGGGGAAGGAGAGAAGAGGGGGGGGAAGGGGGAGAGAAGAGAAAAGAGAGAGAAGAGAGAGAAGAGGAGAAAAGAGAGAGAAGAGAGAGAAGAAGGGAGAGAGAGAGAAAGGGGAGAAGAAGAGGAGGAAAGAGAGAAAGGGGGAGAGAAGAGAGGGGAAAGAGAGAAAAGGGAGAGGAAGAAAAGAGAAGAGAGAGGAAAGGAGAGAAAAGAGAGAGAGAAAGAGAAAAAGAAGAGGGGGGAAGAGGGGGGAAGAGAGAGGAGAAAAAGAGAGAAGAGAGAAAAAGAGAGAAGAGGGGAGAAGGAGAAAAGGAAGAGGAAAGAGAGAGAAGAGAGAAAAACGAGGGGAAGAAAAGAGAAAGAGAGAAGAGGAGAAGAGAGAGAAGAGAGAGGAAAAAGGAGAAAGAGAGAAAAAGGGGAGAGAGAGAGAAGGGGAAAGGAGAAGAGAGAAGAAAAGAGAGAAAAAGAGAAAAGGAGAGAAATGAGGGGAAGAGAAAAGAAGGAGGGAAGAGAAAGAAAGGGAGAGAAAGAGAAAAGGAAGAGGAAAAAGAGAGGAAGAAAGAAAAGAAAGGAGAGAAGAGGGGAAAAGAAGAGGAGGGAGAAGAAGAAAAAGAAAGAGAGAAGGAAAAAGAGAGGGAGAGAAAAGAGGGGAAGAAGAGAGAGAAGAGAGAGAAGAGCAAAGAGAGAGAGAGAGAGGAGAAAGGAGGAAGGGGGGGAGAGAAGAGAGAAGAGGAAGAAAAAGAGGGGAAAGGGGAAGAAAAGGGGGGAAATGGGGAGAAGGGGAGAGAAAGAG
>NC_051426.1:6409872-6412372 GCF_015228065.2 Penaeus monodon | reverse complement strand
CCACGGCAGTAACCTTCAGGTGACAATTGCAACTTCTCGCGCCTGGGCGGGGCGCGAACCGCCGACCCCTCGGATGAGAGGCCCACACGTTACCACTGTACTAGCCCGGAGGCTCTCAGAGTGAAGTTAGTGTTTAAGTTATCAGGCTCGGCTGCCCTGCTTCTGATAAGAGTAAATCTGTCTGGTGCTCTTGGTTTGCCCTCAACCCAGCTGGCAGACCGTTGCTACTTATTTTCGCAGAGGACTTGAGCACAGCCTGTTTGCCTTTGATTGAGGATCGTGACGTGTGCACCTGGGAACTGAGCAGCTGGTGGCTCGCCTGACTCATTGCCACAGCTCTGTAGGGGCGGTCTGGTGGCCAAAGGACTCACACCATTCCAGTCACTTTTCCTGCCTGACCCTCTATATCCTTGACAACTTCCCTCAAGAGGGCTACATTATCAGGGGTTTATTGCACACGTTAACTCTGTGGTTAACCTCCTTTATCTTGTTATTATAGTACCAAGCATCTTTGTAACTCTTGGACTAAGGCCGAGTTTTAGGAATGGTCTGTGAGGCTGCCTGATTTATGGCATTGACAGGTCTGGTCTCAAGTATATTCACGTTTTCACTCCGTGGTGCTTCATTGCATCTAAGGCAATGGCCAAGGCATTCTGAAAGACTCCTCTGCATTCCATCTATGATTGTGCTGTGCATTGGGGCTAGCCCAACCCAGTGGTAACAGTGCCATAATGATCACTTATAACAGTCTCATCGACACACCATCTGATTCTCTTCACCAGAACTGCAGTGGCAAAGGTGAGGTCTAGGACCCCTCCTTTGACATGTGTTGGCCCCTGAGTGTTAAGGGCGATCTCTGTAAATGATTCAAGCACCTCAGCTATGTGACAGCCTGCCATATCTGATCTACAGGGAGCCAGGACTGGATGTTGCACAATGAAGATTCCCCTTGTGATAACTCCATCTCGTGCTCACAGACCTCGCTGATGAATAAGCTGTACACACAGCTTGAGGGCCCCCGGACTAGGTGGATTTCAAGAGCAAAAGATACAACCCCATCTCTGGATTTGATCTTGTGAAGCAGGGGATCGTTGCTCTGACCAAGGTTGGCAAGCCTCTGGTGCCAGATGTGCATGGCAACGCAGACATGATTGCAGTATACTCAGTGTATCCTGGAGCATGGCAATGTCAATGTTTCTTGATCACAAAATTACGTGGAAATTGGCACTTCTTAGATTAGGGCAATTAATCTAAGTATGCTTAGATTGTGTGCCAAGATGTCAGATGCCACCATTGCTGAAGCTGCTTGCGAGGGCTCGGCCACGGTTGGAGCAGGGAGGGGAGTCTCGCTCTGAGGTGGAGTAGTAGCTGGTTTGGATGCATCCAGCTTCCTCCCCATCGGGACTGCGTCTGACTCACTGCCATCTTAGCGACCTTGACTGCTGTCTCTGCCTCCTCACTCAACCTCCCCAAAGGGGAATGTCTACAACTGTCAACAGGAATGTCATGTCTTTCTCATCAAAGAAAAGTTCGTCTACTCTTGGGGAAGTCTTGCAGTGTTCTTTGAACCTTTATTTCTCTGGTTATTTTCTGGAAGCTCCTTATTGTTGGAGGTATCCAGTGTAGGTTGGGGACGTGCGTCCTTCCTTTTAGGAGGTGGGGACCTCTTTCTCTTTTGTTCTGTCCCCAAAAATAGTTGCCAGGGGAAGCAGGAACAAAATCTGGTCGTTTTTAATTACTTCCTTTCGCCTGAGGGCCGCCTCCTTCCTGATAGAGCAGGCCAGGCTCCAGACACGATGCCTCTTGGCACAGTTGGGACATTTAGCTGTTGTGTCCCTTTGGCCTTCCTTGTGTGCCTTAAGTCCCACCTCAGTGCTGTGTGTCTTGCTGCAGACATCATATTTGGGCTTGGCCTTGCAATTAGCCTGGTGCCTCAGGAACATAGGTTCTGAGGAGCCCCAGTTACCCAAATCAAAAGTAGTGATTGGGGCTCCCTTCAGAGTCACCAGGACTTGCCTGGTTGGGGTCTTCTTTTTTTGTCATTCGGGAAGCTCTCACGACCTGAGGGCGTGGTCTGATCACCTCCACATCATAGGCCACTGAGAAGCCAAGAAGAATCATATTGACTCTCCTATTGTCGGGATTCAGTGGTGTGATACTCCCTTTCCTCCCATCTTTAAACTCCTCTGTTTCCTGCCCGGTAGCTTGGTCTTTAGGGACAATGATCATACCCTGAACTCTGGCAACTTAGATTGAAAACTGGGTTTGTCTTTGCATCTCCAACGTTCTGACCAGCTGGTAGGCGTTGTCGAAGCCTTTAGGTTTATAGGGAACCTTAAACTCTGGGAAATGCCTTGGGGTCCAGACTCTCCCTCAGAGTCTTTGTCTACCCTGGGCCATTTTGGACTGCCCCTTCAGCATAGATTCGGGGCTTTGGTCACGGGAACAGCTGCTTTGGAGGGATCAGCTTGGGCTCCTATCTCGGTCAGGGAAGACATCT
>NC_051426.1:6402372-6407372 GCF_015228065.2 Penaeus monodon | reverse complement strand
CTTGGACTATGAACGAGCCTCTCCTTTCTCCCTATTAGCCATCTATCGAGGATAAAAATCAGGAGGAAACCCGACCCTATTTCTGCAATCCGTAAGGGCAAGAATGGCATCCCATAGTACCCTCCGTCGGCCTAATCAAATGAACGCTATTGACTGTTTGTTGTCACACTCACAATGGCCCCCCTCCCCCCCTGCCCCCACACACCCTTAGTAAAATAATGGGGGGGAGGGGGAGGGGAAAGCATCTATATACACTCGAATAAGAAAAGAAAACATCTTGAAGAATGTTACCAAAAAAAAAAAAAAAAGAGAGAGAGAGAAAAAAAAAATCATAGACTGATAGTGATGATAGAGTTTCGTAAACAATGGGCGCGTAACGTGGGCGTTGAAGGGGGTAAAGGGTGAGGGAGGGGGGGGTGAGGATGAGAGGGGAAGGGCGCGGGGAAGCGAGAAAAAGGAATTATGACAATAACTGCAAATATTTATGTCGGTGAGATCAAAGGAACCGCCGTGGAGGACGGTTTCGTGGGCTGGGGGTCTCAGCTGCCGGTTTTTGCTTTTTTAATGTGTGTTTTTTTGTAAATGTGTTTTTTTGTGTGTGTGTTTTTTCGTTGTTTTGTGGTTTTGCTGTTTGGATTCTTTTTTCTTTTTTCTTTAATTTCGTTGCCTTTTTTAAAAATTATGTGTTGTGATATTAGTTCTATGTTTGTTTGTTTGTTTTTTGTTGTTTGGAAATTACGTATTAATTTTTTTTTCCTTCTTTGTTTCTTTGCTTTTCAATCTTGATTTGCGATATTACTGTTTTTTGTTTTTTTTTGTTTTGTTTTTGGTGTTGATGTTTGGAGTTTATATTTTCTTCCTTTCTCTCTTTGTCTTTGTTTTTATTGTGTGTTGTGCCCTCTCTTTTTTTTTTTTTTTTTATTTCAAATTTTTTCGTTTTTGTTTTCGGTAGCTGTTTTTTTTAAAGGTCCCCCCCCCCACCCCTCCCCTCTCCCCTCCCCCCTCCCCCCCCTCCCCCCAATCTCTCTCTCTCTCTCCCCTCTCCCCTCTCTCTCCCTTATTCTCTCCTCCTCATCTCCCTTCCTCTCTCCTCTCCCCTCTCTCTCTTTCCTCCCCCCCCCCCTTTTTTCTCTCTCCCTCTCCCCCCCTTTTCCCCCCTTTTTTCTCTCCCCCCTCTCCCTCTCTCCCCTCTCCCCTCCCTCTCCCCAACCCTCTCCCTCTTTCCCCCCCCCCCCCTCTCTCTCTCTCACTCTAATTTGTGCTAATCTGTAGTATTTTCGAGCTGGCATTCTCTTCTCCCTTCCTTTCTATATATTTATCTATTTTTTTGTGTTCTGCTGTGTCCTTTTCTTTCTTTTTTATTTCTTCTCTTTTTAAACTAAATGTTTTTTTTGGGGGGGAACTTTTTTTTAATTTTTATGTTTTTGGTTATTTTTTTTTTTTTTTTCTTGTTTTTGATTTTCCCTATGATTTTTAAAAAAAAGTGTTTTCTTAAAACCCTTATTTCTTATTTAATCATTTATTCATTTATTTATTCATCCTTTTATTTATCTAGCTATTTTTTGAGTGTTATGTTACGTTATTTTTAGTTTGCCTCCTCTTCTCTAACTTTTTTTTTTTTTGTGTTTAAAATTTTGCAATAAAAAAGGCGTTTTTTTAAAGGGTTTTTTTTATTTGTTTTTTGGAAGTGTTTTCTTTTTTTTTTTGACGTTTTTTTAAATCTTTTTTTCAGGAATTTTTTTTTTTTTTTGGGGTTAAAATTTTTTTAATGTTAAACAATTATCTTTTTTAAAGGGGTTTTTTTAAAAATTTTCCCTTGTTTTTTTATGTTCCTTTTTTCTTTGGGTTTGGGGTTTTTTGTTTTGGGTACCCCTTATGATTTTTTGCCCCCTTATTTTTTCATTTATTTCTTTTTTTTTTTTTCTGTTTGAAATGGGGGAAACCTTCCTGTTTTTGTTTTTATTTCATTATTATTATTACACTTTTTTGGGTGACGTGTTTTGTGTGTGTGTTTTTGGTTTTCTAATATTTCCTTAGTTACAATGATGTTTTCTGGGCCTTTGGGAAAAATTTTTTTTTTTTTTAAAAAAAAAATTTTTTTTTTTTAAAAGGGGGGTTTTTTTTTCATGTAATTTTTTTTTTTTTCCCCCCTTTTTCCCCTTTTTTTAATTTTTTCCCCCTTTTTTTTTTTTTTTTTTTTTTTTTAAAAAAAAAAAAAATTTTTTTTTTTTTTTTTTTATATATATTATATATATTTTATAATTTAAAAAAATAATAAATTTTTATAAAAATATATATATTTATAATATATAAAAAATTTTATATAAAAAAAAAAAAAATTTTTTTTTTTTTTAAAATATATATATATATAAATAAAAATTTTTTTATAAATTTTTTAAAAAATTTTTTTTCCCCCCCCCCCTTTTCCCCCCCCTCTTTTCTCTTCTCTCTCTCCCCCCCCCCCCCCCCTTTTTTCCCCCCCCCCTTTTTAAAATTTTTTTTCCTTTTTGTTTTTTTTTTTTTTCCCCCCCTTTTTAAAAAAAAATTTTTTTTAAAAAATTTTTAAAAATTTTTTTTAAAAAAAAATTTTTTTTTTTTTTTTCCCCCCCCCCCTTTTTTTTTTTTTTTTTTTTTTTTTTTTTTTTCCCCCCCCCCCCTTTCCCCCCCCCCCCCTTTCCCCCTCTTTCCCCTTTTTTCTTTCTCTTCTTCTTCCTTTTTCCCTCTTTTTTTTTTTTTTTTTTTTTTCCCCCCCCCCCTTTTTTCCCCCCTTTTCCCCCCCCCTCCCCTCCTTTTCCCCTCCCCTCTTTTTTTCCCCCTCCCCCCCTTTTTTTTTCCTTTTCTCTTTTTTCTTTTCCCCCCCCTTTTTCCTCTTTCCCTCCCTTTTCCCCCCCTTTTTTTCTTTTTTTTTTCCCCCCCCCCTCTCTCTCCTCTCCCTCTCTCCCCCCTTTTTTTTTTCCCCCCCAATTTTTTTCCCCCCCCCCCCGGGGGTCTCTCCTTTTTTTCCCCTTTCCCCTTTCCCCCCCCCCCCTCTCCTTTTCTTTTTTCCCCCTTTTCCCCTTTTTTCCCCCCTTCCCCCCCCCCTTTTTCTCCCCCCCCCCTTTTTCCCCAACCCCCCCCCCCCCCCCCCCCCCTTTTTTTTTTTTTTTTTTCTTTCTCTCTCCCTTTTCCTTTCCCCCTTTTTTCCCCCCCCCTTTTTTCCTCCCCCCTTTCCCCCTCCCCATCTCCCTTTTTTTTTTTTTCCCTTTTTTCCCCCCCCCTTTTTTCCCCTTTTTTTTTTTTTCCCCCCCCCCCCCCCCCCCCTTTTTCCCCCCTTTTTTTCCCCCTCTCCCCTCCCCCCCCCCCCCCTTTCCCCCCCCTTCCCCCCCCTTTTTCCCCCCCTCCTCCCCCTTTCCCCCTTTTTTCCCCTTCCCCCTCCCCCCCCCTTTTCCCTTTTTCCCCCTTCCCCTTCTTCCCCCCCTTTTCCCTTTTTTTTCCCCCTTTTTTTTTTTCCCCCCCCTCCCTTTCTTTTCCTCCCCCCTTTTTTTTCCCCCCCTTTTTTTTTTCCCCCCCCTCCCCCCCCTTCTCCCCCCTTTTTTTCCCCCCCCCCCCCCCCCCCCCTCCCTCCCTCCCCCCCCCCCCCCCCCCCCCCCCCCCCCTCCTTTTCCCCCCCCCCCCCCCCCCCTCCCCTCCTTTTCCCCCCCCCCCCCCCCCCCCCTTCCCCCCCCTCCCCCCCCTTCCCCCTTTCCCCCCTAACCCCCGGGCCCCCCCTTTTTTTTTTTTTTTTTCCCCAAACAAATTTTTTTTTCCCCCCCCCTTTTTTCCCCCTTTCCCCGGGGGGGCCCACAAAAAAAAAGGGGGGGGGGGGGGGGGGGGGGGAAAAAAAAAAAAAAGGGGTTTTTTTTTTTTGGGGGGGGGGGGGGGGGGGGGGAAAAAAAGGGGGGGGGGAAGAAAAAAAAAAAGGGGGGGGGCCCCCCCCCCCCAAAAAATTTTGGGGGGGGGAAAAAAAAAAAAATTTTCCCCCCTTTTTTTTTTTTTAAAAAAAAAAAAATTTTTTTTTTTTTTTTTTAAAAAAAAAAAAAAACCCCCCCCAAAAAATCCCCCCCGGGGGGCCCCCCAAAAAAAAGGGGGGGGGTTTTTTTTTTTTTAAAAAAAAAAAAAAAAAAAAAATTTTTAAAAAAAAAAAAACCCCCCCCCTTTTCCCCCCCCCCCAAAAAAACCCCCCCCCCCAAAAAAAAAATTTTTTTTCCCCCCCCCTTTTTTTTCCCCCCCAAAAAAAAAAAAAACCCCCCCCCCCCCCCCCCCCCCCCAAAAATTTTTCCCCCCCCCCCCCCCCCCAAAATTTTTTCCCCCCCCCCCCCCCCCCCCTTCCCCTTTTTTTTCGGGTTTTTTTCCCCCCCTTTTTTTTTTTTCTCTTTTTTGTGTATTTTTCTTTTTTTTATGTTGTTTTTGTGTTTTTGTATTTTCTTGTTTTTTATATTTGTTTTATTTTTTGTCTTTTTGTCTTTTTTGGTCTTTTCTTTTTTTTCTTTTTTCTTTTTTTTCTTTTTTTTCTTTTTTTCTTTTTTCTTTTTTTGTCTTTTATTTTTTTCTTTTTTATTATGCTATTTTTGTTTTTGTCTTTTCTTTTTTTCTTTTTATTATATTATTTGTGTATTTTTGTCTTTTCTTGTTTTTTTTTCTTTGTATTTCTTATATTTTTCTCTTTTCTTTTTTTTATCATATTATCCTTGCATTTTTTTTCGTGTAATCATCTTCCTTTTTTTCTTCTTGTATTTTTTTTTCTAGTTTGTTTGTGTTGTTGTTTGTGTTGTATTTTTGTTTTCATGTTTTCTTTTTTTCTTTTTTTTGTTATTGTGGTTGTTCTTGTTCTTCGTATTTGTCTTCGTGCGTTTTTTTTCCTCTTTTTTTCTCTTATTGTTTCTTGGTTGTGATTTATTTTCTTTTTTTGTAATTGGTGTTTCTGTTAATTTTTTTTTTTTTTTAATATCATTAAATGATTATATATATATATATATATATAT
>NC_051426.1:6387372-6392372 GCF_015228065.2 Penaeus monodon | reverse complement strand
TATCTTTCTCTCTTTTCCTCTGTCTGTTCCTGTCTTTGTCTGTCTGTATGTCTGTCTCTTCTCCCAGTCTGTCTGTCTGTCTGTGTTTCTCTCTCTCTCTCTCTCTCTCTCTCTGTGTCTTTCCTTCCCCCTCCCCCCTCCTCCCTTCTCTCTCTCTCTCTCTCACTCTCTCTGTCTCTCTCTCCCCTCCCCCCCCCTCTCTCTCTCTTTCTCTCTTTCTGTCTGTCTCCGTCTCCTCCCCCTCTCTCCCTTCAGCCATTAGGGGAGGTCAAGGTTATTTAAAGAAAAAAAAGAAAAGAAAAAAAGTAAGATCGCCAAACGTAATTAGACTGAGCGGGAAATGAATCAGGCTGTCTGGTAATTAACGGCCCTGAAGTGTCTGGATATTAATTCATAAGGCAGGTAGAAAATAAGAGAAAAATGAAAAGCATTATCATACTGATTTCGTCTGAATTGGCTTTATACTCCCACGCAAAGACAGGCGCACACATGCGAACACACGCACAAACTCACACACACATATATATATATATACACACACACACACACACATATGCGTGTGTGTGTGTGTGTCTGTGTGTGTGTGTGTGTAAATATATATATATATATATATATATATATATATATATATATATATATATATATATATATATATATATATATATATATATTAGAGAGAGAGAGAGAGAGAGAGAGAGAGAGAGAGAGAGAGAGAGAGAGAGAGAGAGAGACAGAGCGAGAGAGAGAGAGAGAGAGAGAGAGAGAGAGAGAGAGAGAGAGAGAGAGAGAGAGAGAGAGAGAGAGAGAGAGAGAGAGAGAGAGAGAGAGAGAGACAGAGCGAGAGGGAACAAGGAAAACCAGCCGTGTATTCCAGCCATTTCTCTGCTCCGAACAGCAGTTTACTCTTTAAGGTCAAAAGTCACCTGAAAAGGCGTCCCTTAAGCTCACCCTAAACCGTCATTCTATAAGGTCACTCTCCAGGATTGTCCTCAAAGATCGAAGGTCACCCTTAAAAGTCGTCCTCCAGGGCCAAGGGACACTCTTTAAGGTCAAAAGGTCATCCTCAAAATTCGTCCGCGAAGGTCGACGTCCACCCTTAAAAGTCCACCCTCCAAAGATCACCCTCGAAGGTTCTCCTCCAAAACACTGGTCCTTGAGGATGATTATCATCTGAACTATTTCTACGATCCTTTATTACTGATATTGCTTATTCTGTTTTGTTTTGGTTTCATTTCCATTCATTTGTTTATTTCTTATATTTATCTTGTTAATCTTTCTTCCTTCATCGATAAATAGGCAGTTGATAGAGACTACAATTCTTTTTTCTCCCTATTTTTCTATTTGCTATTATCTTTCCTATTATGTTTATATATTATATCCTATTATACCCTATATTTCCTATTATCATCTTCCTATTTCTTCCTATTTTCTTATTTTTTTTCTGTTCGTTGCCTAATCCTAACCTGACTTACTTTTCTGCCGCGTCATAATCCTTCCCGATTTATCCTATCCTATCTTATCCTAACCAATCTCACTTTTACTACAACCTATCTTATTTAACTTATCCTAATCCGAAACCAACCACCTTGTCAGAGGCGAGTTTATCCAAAGTAACAGGACCTTTTTTTTATTTTTTTTTTTTACTCTAATCTAATTAATCCAATATGTGCTGTCATATCCTAACCCAGCTTATCCAACTGACCTTAACTATCTTAATTCGACTCGTGTTCTCTTATCCTAATCTAAGCTATCCTAATCCTAATCAAATTTGTGATTTTCTCTCCTATCCTAACTTATCCAACCTACCCATCTTATCCGATTCTAACTAATGCAGCCCTATTCATACTTATCCAGCCTACTCTCATATATCCTATCCTAACGTAATATGTGATCCAGCCTATCCTGTCCTAGTCTGATTTGTGGCATCCTATCCCATCCTAACCTCTCTTATCCAACCCTACTTACCTAACTCGTGCAGTCCTATCCTAACTTATCCAGCCTATACTAAACTATCCTATCCTAATCTATTCGTGATCTATCCTCATTCTATCCCATCTTGATAATATCTGTGCTTTAACTTCCCCTATCCTAATCTATTTGCACTATCCTATCCTATCCTATCCTAACACAGAATCCCAGGATGGTATGTTATCTCCTTATCCTCAATCCCTTTAAAACCTTTTAAAGCACTTCTTTTGACAATGCTGATGATAATGATGATGGTGATGATAATAATGATAATGATGATGATGGTTATGATAGTGATAATGATGATGATGATGATGATGATGTTGATAATGATGGCGATGATTATGATAATGATAATGGTAATGATATTAAGGGTAGATACAATGATAATAATGGTGATTATGATAATGATGATGATGACGATGGTAATGATAATAATAGTAATGATATTGATAATAATGATAATGATAATGACAATAATGGTAATAACTATAATGTTGGCAATGATGATAAAATAAAATTGAAAATAATGATAATATTAACAATAATAATGAAATAAAGATGACAATAATTACTTTAATGTTAATATTAATAATGGTAAAGATAATGTCATGAAAATATTAATCACAACAGTAAAAGTGACGATTGAAATGATAAGTAATAATAGTAGTAGTAATAATATCAATAACAACAATCATGAAGATAAAGATGATAACCATCGCCATCATGGCAATTAATAACATAACAATAATGATAATAATAATGTTTGTATTGTTGTTGCTGTTGTCATTATTACTGTCACTGCCATAATCAATAATATTTTTGTCAGCATCATTAATATCATTATTGTTATTATTATTATTATTATTATTATTATTATTATTATTATTATTAGTAGTAGTAGTAGTAGTAGTAGTAGTATCATTATTATTATCATTATTATTATTTTTTATCATTATTATTATTATTATTATTATATTATTATTTATTATTATTATTATTATTATCATTATTATTATCATTATTATTATTATTATTATTATTATCATTATTATTATTATTATCATTATTGCTATTATCATTGTTATTATTATTATTATTATTATTATTATTATTATTATTATTATTTTATTATTATTATTATTTATTATTATTATTATTGTTATTATTATTATTGTTATTATTATTATTATTATTTTTATCATTATCATTATTATTATTATTATTATTATTATTATTATTATTATTATTATTATTATTATTATTATTATTATCATTATTATTATTATTGTTATTCTTATTATTATCATTATTATTATCATTATCATGATCATCACCACCATCATTATTATTAGCAGTAGTACAATTATACTCATTGTTATTCTTATTATTATCATTAATGTTATTATTGTAATTACTTTAATATCATTATCATTGTTGTCATGATTACATATTTATCATTATCACTGTCATTACAACCATCATTATCCTTCTCACTATTTTTATAATATTATCATTTAACAAAAGTGAAAAAAAGACCAAAAACAAATAGAGATAGCAAACAGGTACACACACACACACACACACACACACACACACACACACACACACACACACACACACACACACACACACACACACACGGATAGTTAGACAAACATCACGAGCACAGGTGTGTATGTATATGTGTGTGTGTGTGTGTGTATGTGTGTTCGCGCGTGTGCGTATGTGTATGTGTCTGTGTGTGTGTGTACATATCACCCCACACACGCGCCCGCACGAGCACCGAGCCAGCCCGCCGTGCAGCGTCCCCCCCCCCCCAAACAACAACAACAACAACACAGGAGGGGACCCTTAAGTGACCACTATATATTGCATGCTTTGTCTGTCAACCGTTGCAAAGTGCACCGCAGGAGAGAGTGTCTTTGAAGTTCGTCTGCGGCCAAAAGGTCTGAAACAAACCTTATTTTCACTCGGTAATCCATTTAGCTTATTTGAGAGGATGGTGGGGGGAGGGGGGGAGGGATGATGGGGAAGGGCGAAGGGGGGGGGAGGGAGGATGTTAGGGGTCTAGAAGGTGGTGGGTGGTGGTGGAGAGGAGGAGAAAGGATTCTGTGGTGGTGGAGAGGAGGAGAAAGGATTCAGTGGTGGTGGAGAGGAGGAGAAAGGATTCTGTGGTGGTGGAGAGGAGGAGAAAGGATTCAGTGGTGGTGGAGAGGAGGAGAAAGGATTCAGTGGTGGTGGAGAGGAGGAGAAAGGATTCTGTGGTGGTGGAGAGGAGGAGAAAGGATTCTGTGGTGGTGGAGATGTTGGAGAAAGGATTCTGTGGTGGTGGAGAGGAGGAGAAAGGATTCTGTGGTGGTGGAGATGTTGGAGAAAGGATTCTGTGGTGGTGGAGAGGAGGAGAAAGGATTCAGTGGTGGTGGAGAGGAGGAGAAAGGATTCAGTGGTGGTGGAGAGGAGGAGAAAGGATTCTGTGGTGGTGGAGAGGAGGAGAAAGGATTCTGTGGTGGTGGAGAGGAGGAGAAAGGATTCTGTGGTGGTGGAAAGGAGGAGAAAGGATTCGGTGGTGGTGGAGAGGAGGAGAAAGGATTCGGTGGTGGTGGAGAGGAGGAGAAAGGATTCGGTGGTGGTGGAGATGTTGGAGAAAGGATTCAGTGGTGGTGGAGAGGAGGAGAAAGGATTCTGTGGTGGTGGAGATGTTGGAGAAGGGATTCGGTGGTGGTGGAGATGTTGGAGAAAGGATTCAGTGGTGGTGGAGATGGAGAGAGGATCCGGTGTGTATGTGTGTGTGTGTGTGCGTGTGTGTGTGGTTGCGCGCGAGCGTGTGTGTGTGTCGCTTTGGACTCGACATAACATAACTCACAAACAACAAACCTTTGCAACATGCAACAGACGGATGAATTATATGAATGGACGAGCGACTCATTGAGTAATTAATATTGCGCTTCGATTCTGAGATGAGTGAGTTACTTGAATGGATTATCTACGTGAATGAGACATGAGATATTATGACGCAAAACGCAACTCAG
>NC_051426.1:6369872-6382372 GCF_015228065.2 Penaeus monodon | reverse complement strand
GAAATCTTCTTTTTGAAGCATTTAGCTATTAAAAATCTTGGTCCCTTTTTTTCCCCCGCCCAAAGGGGGATCATTTCAGGGTTTAAATTTTATTTGCGGAAATTTAAGATTTTTTTCGAAAAATTACCCCAAAAAAAAAAAAATTTTACTAGATTATATAATCCTTTTCCCAGTCGATTTTTCTCATTAAAAAAAAGTCCCCATTAAATGACATTGTCGGAAAAAAATAACCCCTTTTTTTTTTCCCCAATAAAAGGGGGTTTCGTTTATTATACAATTTCCAAGTTTCTGGGTCGGGGGACGTTTTGAAGTTTTGCTCCCAAAGGGCCCAAATTTTTCAGTATTTTTTTTATTTTTTTTATTTAAATTTTATTTTCATTTTTTAATCTGCTTTTGTTTTTTAACGTCCCTTTTTTTAAACTCAGTTTTCCTTTAAAAACATTTGTGAAAAAAATTGGGTGAAGCAGGGGCAAGGGAAAAAAAAAAATTTTTTATTTTTTTAAAGAATGGGAAATAAATAATAAAATATTTTTTTTCCCCGATTTTGAAGTTTCTCACTCCCGGAATCTCCCTTTTTGACAAAATAATGACTCAAGGGAAAAAAACCCCAGATAGTAAACACACCACACACACACCTTTCGCCCCCACATTTTTTTTTTTTTTTTTTTCGTCTGTCCCATCTATTTGTGTGTGTGTGTTTGTGTGTGTGTGTGTGTGGGGGTGTGTGGTGGTTTGTGTGTTTGTGTGTGTGTGTGGGGTGTGTGTGTGTTGGGGGTCGCGGGGCGTTGACGTGTGGGGTTTCCCCATGTATGCACAGATATATTCCAGGTGTGTACTAGATTTAAGAAGGAAAATTATGCTACTTTTGGGAAAAGGGGCACGGTGTCATAGATCACTTGTCACGAAATATAATCCCGTTTTTTTTCAAAGGGGAAGACGGGACTTAAAAAGCTATGGTGAAATGGGTGGCGATGGTGATTTGGGGGGATGGTGATTATAGAAGGATGGCAAATTTTACTTTATGATTAAAGAAATACACAAAAAAAGGGTTTATTTTTGGACTTTTCATTCAGTCTCAAAAAACACCTCCCCGGCCAAGAATAAAAAAGATAATCCGATAATAATAATAATAATAATAATAATAATAATAGTAATAATAATAATAATAATAATAATAATAATTATTATTATTATTATTATAGAATAATTATGACAACGAAAATGATAATAATAACAATAATGATAAATGGCTCAAAAATGTAAACAGATAAATCTCCGTCTTTTCATTCTCCTCACAGACACAGACTGAGAAGGAAAAAAGAAAGAAAATTAATTTCTTGGGAGATTTCTACAAGAAGTTCAAATAATCCTGAGCTCTCCTCTCTACAGCATGCATCTCAGACTGCACCAAAAGAGGCTTGCAACAACACCAATAAACAAAAAAAACAACAACAAAAAACAAAGAGAGAGAGAAAGCAGAAAGGAAGAAAGAAAAAAAAATGGATACAAAAAAACGAGAAAAAAGAAAAGAAAAGAAAAGAAAAAAAAAAATGCCACTTCTAAGAATTGCCAGAAGAAAATGCAAAGACACTTTCATCATGACTTTTTACATTGATCAACAACGAGGAAATTAAAGAACATGCTTAACTTCAGGTCTCAATTCGGAACTCTTCCCTGTAATGCAAAAGGAATGAACTTGTACAATTAACGCGTCTGTAATGATTTATCTTGACATTGCTACCTCAAGCCTTATCATTTATCAATTGGTAAATGAATCAACGAAATTTAATAATGTGTCTTTGTCTGTCTGCCTATCAGTCTGTCTGTCTGTCTCTCTCTCTCTCTCCACTCTCTCTCTCTCTCTCTCTCTCTCTCTCTCTCTCTCTCTCTCTCTCTCTCTCTCTGTCTTTTCTGTCTCTCTGTGTGTGTTATATTATATTATATATTAAAATATATATATATATATAAATATATATATATAATATAAATATATATATATATATATATATATACACACACATATACTTATACATATTTCATACATACAAAGATACAACACACACACTTATCTATCTATCTATACATTAAATTTTAAAAATATTATATATATATATATATATATATATATATATATTAAAATATATATATATATATATATATATATATTTTATTATATATACACATATATATATCAATGTGTGTGTGTGTGTGCATGTTTGTGTGTGTATGTGTGTGTGTGTACATATATATGCACACATATATATGTAGATACAGAAAGAGATAACAAAGCACGAGTTTAAGTCAAAGGCAGGTCTCCCTCTGTCTATCTTTCTGCATGTCTTCCTCTCTCTCTCTCTCTCTTTCTCTCTCTTTCTCTTTTTCTCTCACTCTCTCTCTGTCTGTCTCTTTTGCTCTCTCTCTCTCTCTCTCTCTCTCACTCTCCCTCTTTCTTTCTCTGTCTCTCTTTCTCCCACTCTCTCTCTCTCTCTATCTGTCTCATTCTGTCTCTCTTTCTCCCACTCACTCTCTCTATCTGTCTCTTTCTGTTTGTCTCATTCTCCTCCGTCTATCCCTCCTTCTCCTTCTTCAACTTTCTTCTCCTGCTTTTCTCCCTCCTCAGTCCTCAATCACTCTCCCTCTTTCCCTTTTATCTCCCTTCCTCCTGCTCTTCTTCAAAGCAACTCCTCCGTCTCTTCCTCCTCCTCCTCTTCCTCCTCCTCCTCCTCCTCATCCTCTTTCTACCCTCCCTCCCTCCCTCCCCTCCTCTCTCCGTCCTACTCCCCCCCTCTCCCCATTGCCTCGAGGCGCGGTGCTCCGTCTTTGTGTAAAGCAAGTGTGTTATCACTTTGATCAAGCATTCCTTGTAGGTGCAAGTTCGAGGTATGTGAAGCTGGGGCAAGACAGCGCTATGAGGGAGAGTGAGGATAGGAGGGGGGAGAGGGTCAATGAGGGAGAGGGAAGAAGGAAGGGAGGGAGAGAGGGAGGAAGGAAGGGAGGGAGGGGGAGAGAGGGGGAAAGAGGATAAGGAAGGAAGGAAGACAGAGGGGGAGAGGAGAGGGGGGGTGAGGAAGGATGAGAGAGAGAGAGAGAGGGCGAGGGAGGGAGGGAAGGAAGAGGAAGAAAGCCTGAGAAATATTAAAATAGATAGATAGACAGAGAGATAGACAGATAGATAGATAGAGAGAGAGATAAAGACAGATAAGGAGATTGAGGGGCAGGTTGGTGCACACAAGGTCGTTTTTCAAATAGGTTTTTCCCTTCTTCTTCGCCCTTATCATTTTCTAAGGAGAGATTGAACGAGGAAGATTGATCTTATCCTCATTCCTTCATTCCTTCTTTCATTCCTTCATTCCTTCCCTCATTCCTTCATTCCTCAGCATACTCTTTCCTCCTTCACTCCCTCTTCCTCCTTCTCTGTCCATTCCCTTACCCCATCTCCCGCCCCTCCCTCATTCACCCCAACTTCATTCCCCTTTTTACCCTTCCCCGAAACCCCCCCCCCAAATTTTTTCCCCTTCCCCCCTCCCCCCCCCTAAACCCAAACCCCTCACCCCCTTTTCCCCCTTTTTTCCCCCCCCCCCTTTCCCCCTCCCCCCTCTCACACACTCACCTCCCTCTCTCCTCCCCTCCCTCCGCCCTCTCACCACCCTCCCCTCCCTTCTCCGTCCCTCCCCTTCCCTTCCCTATTCCCCCTTCCCCCTGCCCTGCCCTCCCCTATTCCCTCTCCCCCCTCCCCTTCCCTTCCCCTATTCCCTCCCCCCCCCCCCCCCCCCCCCCCCCGCCCCCACACACAGCTTCCGCGGATCAAAACCTTCTTGTAGCTATAACATCAAAATGAGACGCTCGGTCCTGATCTTCTCACTAATTACTCGGCAAAGGGTGTGAGCAAACCGAGCTGAGTGCTTAGGAGAGCCACGGAGGGAGAGAGAAACGGGGAGAACGGAGGGGAAAAAGGGGGGAAAACGAGAAAAAAGGGGGAGAAAGAGAGGGAAAGGGGGGAAAAAAGGAAGAGAGGGGGGGAGAAAGAGAGAGAAAGGGGGAGAAAGAGAGAGGAAGGGGGAGAAAGAGAGAGGAAGGGGGAGAAAGAGAGTGTTGGGGGAGACTGAGAGAGAATGAGAGAGAGAGAGGGCGAAAAAGTGTAAGGGGGAGATGAGAGAGAAAGAGAGAGAAAATGGGAGAGAAAGTGTGGGATTGAGGGAGGAAGAGAGAGAGAGAGAGAGAGAGAGAGAGAGAGAGAAGAGAGAGAGAGAGAAAGGAAGAAGGGTTTGTAATGATAAAAGAGTCAGAATTCAAAAAAAAAAAAAAAAAGTTAGTAACCCCGCGCTCTCCTTTGATGCAGTGTTGCCAAAGTTACTCTCCTCTCGCATTTAAACACTCCGAGATTTATAAATAGAAAGAGAAAGATAGAGACGGAAAGGGGGGAAAATGGCAAGAGAAATAATGAATGAAAAAAAGAAGAAGAAATATACATATAAATAGAGAAAGCGAACGAAAAGATAGAAGAAGAAAAAAAAAAAAAACAACACCACCAAAAAAAAAAAAAAAAAATAAAAAAAAAAAGGGAAAAAACCAAAAAAAAAAAACCAACCATAAAGGAAAAAATCCCTTCAAAACAGGGAAAGAAAAACAAAAAGGGGAAATTTCCCCCTCCCGTTCTTCCCTTTTACTCTCCCTTTTTCTTCTTGTTGCTGTTTTTTTTTCCCTTCTCCTTTGCTTGGGGGGGCCCCCCCCTTCCTCTTTTGGGTTTCTCTTTCCCTGTTGTTTTTCCGTCTGCCTGCCTGCTGTCTGTTTTTCCTTCTTCCTTTCCCCCCCCCCTCTCTTCTCTCTCTCCTCTCCTCCTCTCTTCTCTCGCTTTCTCCTCTCTCTCTTCTTCTCTTTCTCTCTCTCCTCTCTCTCTCTTCTTCTCCCCTCCCTCTGTCTCTCTCTTTCTCCCCCCTTTGATCGTCACTTTCTCTTCTCTCTCTTCTCTCTCTCTCTCTCCCCTCTTGCCCTTCCCCCCCCCCCTCTTCTTTTTCTCCCTCTCCTCTCTCCTTCTCTGTCTCCATCCCCCTCTTTCCCTGCACCCTCTTTCCATTCTTTTTTCCCCTCATTTCACTCCTTCCCCTTTCCTCCCTTCCTCTCTGTCCCTCCTTCCCTCCTTTCCTCTTACCAGCCATCCTTTCTCTTCTATCTTTTCCCTCCTTCTCTTCCCTTAAATATCCTTTTCTTCCTCCTTTCTCTCCCTTTCCTTCCCCCTTTCCTGCATTTCCTTGGTTCCTTTCCTCTCGTTCATTCCTTCTTCATCCTCCCTTCCTATCCTCCCTCCCTCATTCCTTTCCTTCTCTCTCTCTTCCCTCTCATTCCCTTCCTTCCGTTCCTCCCATACCATCTTCCTCTCCTCTTTTCCTCCCTCTCTCTCTCCCCTGTCTTCCTTTTCCCCTTCCTCCTTCCCCTTCCATCTCTCCCTTCCTTTTCTCTTTCCCTCCCCTTCCTCACTCCTCCATACCTCCTTCTCCATTCTCCATTTCTTGCCTTCTCTCCATCCTCTCTCTCCTTTTTCTCCTTCCCTCCTCCTCCTCCCCCTTCCTTTCATTCTCCCCTCTCTCCCTCTCCTCCCCTCTCTCCCTCTCCTCCTCCTCCTCCCCTCTCTCCTTTCTCCCCTCCTCTCCTCTCTCCTTCTCCTCCTCCTTCCCTCTCTCCCTCTCCTCCTCCTCCCCTCTCTCCTTTCTCCCCTCCGCTCCTCTCTCCCTCTCCTCCCCTCTCTCCTTTCTCCCCTCCTCTCCTCTCTCCCTTCCTTTCCTTCTCGCTCTCCTCCCCTCTCTCCCCCTCCCCCTCCCCCCTCCCCCCGCGGCGGGCGATCAAAGGCAAGCGGGAAGTTTCAAAGGTTTTTGTCGGGATTTTGAAAAGTTTTTATTTTCACGTTTTTTTTTTTTTTTTTTTCAAGCCAAAAGTTTCAAATGGACTTCCCGTTGTCATGTTTAAAGAGAATGGAGGCACATTTATTATTTATTCTCATTATGCGAAGGAAAGGAAACGTTAAAAAAAAAGATGATAATAATAATAATAATAATAATAATAATAAAATGAATTTTGAAAGAATAAAAGTGGGGGTGGGGGTGGGGAGGAGGGGGAGAGGCGAAAATATATGTATAAATAACTGAGAAAATCCAAAATGCTTCGTGGCCGCCAGAAAGCACTTGCATGAAGGTACTGAATGGGAGAGAGAAACACTTCTTTTAAGGCGCCTCCCTCCCCCCCCCCCCTTCAACCCCCTCCTCCACCCACCTCTTCCCCTCCTATCCCCTCCCCCTTGTTTCCTTCCACAACCCCCAACCCCCAATCCCCATCCTTCCCCTCTTATCCCCTCCCTCCCCCACCACGCGCCAAAGAGGGCGAGAAGATGCCGCAGACTTTCACAAAAGATGAACCTGTTGAGTGTTACTCTGTTACTTGTGCTTTTTTCTTATACGAAGCCGGCGCGCGGAGGAAAAGGAGTCGACGGGGGGGGGGGATATGGAGGGAAGAAGAGAGAGAGAGAGAGAGAGAGAGAGAGAGAGAGAGAGAGAGAGAGAGAGAGAGAGAGAGAGAGAGAGAGATGAGAGAGAGAGCTTGAGAGAGAGTGAGAGACGAACAGATTAAGAGAAAGAGAGAGAGAGAGAGAGAGAGAGAGAGAGAGAGAGAGAGAGAGAGAGAGAGAGAGTGAGAGACGAACAGATTAAGAGAAAGAGAAAGAGAAAAAGAATAAAGAGAAAGAGAGAGCGAGAGAGAGATGAGAGAGAGAGCTTGAGAGAGAGTGAGAGACGAACAGATTAAGAGAAAAGAGAGAGAGAGAGAGAGAGAGAGAGAGAGAGAGAGAGAGAGAGAGAGAGAGAGAGAGAGAGAATGAGAGACGAACAGATTAAGAGAAAGAAAAAGAGAAAAAGAATATAGTAAGAAAGAGATAGGTAGATAGATAGATAGATAGAGATAGAGATAGATAGATAGATAGATAGATAGATAGATAGATAGAGAGAGAGAGAGAGAGAGAGAGAGAGAGAGAGAGATGAGAGAGAAAGATTGAGAGAGATTGAGAGGGAGAGAGAAAGGGAGGGGGTAAAGAGGGAGGGAGAAGAGAGAGGAGAGAGAGAGGGAAGAGAGAGGAGAGAGAGGAGAGAGAGTGAGAGAGGAACAGATTAAGAGAGAAAGAGAGAAAGAGAGAGAGAGAGAAAGAAATAGAGATAGAAAGATAGAGAGAGAGAGAGAAGAGAGAGAAAAAAAATGCAACACAGAGAGAAATTAGCTCCTTTTATCTCCCTTCTTCCCTCTTTCTCTTTTCTCCTTTCTCCCACTTCTCTCTTCTCCCTCTGTTCTTTCTCGTCACACTTCTCTCTATCCCCACCTTCCTTCCTTTTCGTTTTTCCTATTGCTATTTTACATTTACTAATTCATTAATGGATATTATATCCAAATGAGTATTACTGAAGTATGTAAACTCATCCGATATTATATAATTTATTATATTCTATAAAATTCGTTTTATGTTCTATTAAAATTCCATATCATCCAACATGCATTTCTATAACACACACAAGTATGCATTATACATATTACGCACAGGTATGCCTTTTATATACTTTATATACGTACCTTATACATACAAAAGATATCGTAATTAGATAACGAGGAGAAAAATACACCATAATCGCGTGTTCTCTTGTTCTTCCCATCGTTATTCTACTTACAGCCTTATCCCCATCTTCGCTTCCTCTCCTGTTTATTCATCCTTTTTTTCAGGAGACATGTAATGACGTAATGCTTGTCAGGTACGTTAAGACTCTCGTTAGGTCATTCATCGTTAGAATGTGTTGTTAGATATTTGTTTGAATGTCAGAAGTATTTTCCTTGCTGTTAGATCTCCGTTTAGAATGTGAGGGAGATGTTCCTTGGTTTTGTTAGAATGTGAGAGATGATACTTGATTTGTTAGATATTTGTTAGAATGTGAGGGAGATGTTCTTTGTCTTTGTTAGAAACATGAGAGGAATGATACTTCATTTCTTAGATATTTGTTAGAATGTCAGAGATTTTCTTGTCAGAGATTTTCCTTCTGTTACATATTTGTTAGAATTACTTTTGTCAGGAGTTTGTTAGAATGGGAATGAGACACTCCTTGCTTCCTTAGAAAACTTGTTAGATATTAGTTAGAATGTGATACATATATTCCTTAGGGAAAGGGAGAATGGGAGGGAGACAGGGGAAGGAAGAGTGAGAGGGAGGGAGGGAGGGAGAGTGGGAGGGAGGGAGGGAAGGGAGAGTGGGAGGGAGGGAGGGAGGGAGAGTGGAAGGGAGGGAGGGAAAGGGAGAGTGGGAGGGAGGGAGGGGGGGAGAGGGGGAAAGGGAGGGGGGGAGGGAAAAAAAGCAAATTTGGGGGGGAAAAGGAGGGGAAGGGGAGTGGGGGAAAAAAGGGGGGGAAAGGGAGAGGGGGGAGGGAAGGAGGGAGGGGGGAGGGAGGGAAAGGGAGAGTTGGGGGGAAGGAGGGGGGGGGAGGGGGGGGGGGGAAAAGGGGAGGAGTTGGGGGGGAGGAGGGAGGGAGAGTGGGAGGGAGGGAGGGAAGGGGAGAATGGGAGGGAAGGTGATAATTGTTAGATAATTGTTAGAATACGATAGAGATTCTTTTTATGTGATCCGATGAGCAATTTCTCGTCTGTCTCTCAAAATTATTACTGGGCAAGTTAAGCCAGGCAAAGAAATAACACATCTCGGCCATTATTCTTAATGCCTTAAGCACACCATTTGTATCTTATTCTTGTTCTTCTTCTTTCTTTCTTATCTTTCCCTTTTCTCCTCTTCATTCACATCTCTTTCTTTTTTCTTTCTGCTCCCCTTTCCTTCTTTACCAATTTTTCCCCTTCCTCGTCTTCTCAATTTGCCTCTCCACTTTCCCTACCTCCTCTTCTTCTTTCTCTTTTTCCTATTCCGCCTTCTCCTCCTCTCTTTTCCCAAATGCCTTATTTTGTTTTTTTCCTTTTTTCCCTTTTTTCCCTTTTTCCTATGTACCTCTCACCCATCTCCCCTTTTTTTTCCCCAAATTCTTTCCCCTCTTTTTTCCCACCTTTTTTAAACCTTTATCTCCCCTTCCTTTCCTTCTCTCCCCCTTTTTCCCTCCCCCCCTTTTTTTTTCTCCTTCCTTCCCCTTATCTCACCACCTTTTCTTCCCCTTTTTCATAGACGGGCCTTTAAAATCAGGCTTCGGGTCAGGTCTTTCAAAAAACGGTCCTTTAAAAAAGCCCCTTTCCCTTTATAAGATTAGGGGGAGGGGGGAGGGAGGGGGGAGGGAAGGAGGGGGGAAAGGGGAAAGGGGAGGGAGAGGGAAGGAGGGAGAAAAAACGAAGAGAGAGAGAGGGGGGGAAAAGGAGGGGGAGGGGGGGAGGGGGAAGGGGATGGTGGGTGAGGGAGGGGGGGGAAGGGGAGCAAAGGGGGGAGGGGGGGAAGGGTGGGGAGAAGGGGGGGAAAGGGAGGGAGGGAGAAGAGAGGGGGGGAGAAGGTGAAGAGGGGGAAAGGGAACGGGGGGAAGAGGGGGGGGAAAAGGGAAAAAAGGAAAAAGGGGAAAAGGGTTTGGAAAAGGAGAGAGGGAGGGGGGGAAAGAAGGGGGGGGAAGGTTGGGGGACGGAGAGGGAAGGAGGGGGGGGAAAGGGAAAAAAAGGGGGAAAAGGAAAGGGGGGAAAGAGAAAAGAGAGAGGAGAGGAGAGAAAAAAATAGGAGGGGGGGAGAGGGAGGGGGGGAGGGGGGGGGGTGGGGAGGGGGGAGGGGGGGAGAGGAAAAAAGGGGGGGAGAGGAGGAAGGGAGGGAAAAGGGGGGGAAAGGGGTGGGGGAGGGGAGGGGGGGAGGGATTTGGAGGGGGTGGGGAGGGGGGGGAGAAAAATTTTTCTATCCTTTCCCCCCCTTTCCCCAAACCACTCCAAAAACAACCCCTCCTCCCCCTTCCCCCACTCCAAAAAACGCCCCTGGCCCCCCCCGGCCCCCCCCAAAAACCCACCCCGGGAAAAAAAAAAAGAAACCCAAGAAACCCCCCCCCCCCCGCCCCCCCCCCCCCCCCCCCCCCCCCCCCCCGCCCCCCCCCAAAACCCCCCCCCCCCCCCCCCCCAAACCCAAAAAAAAGAAACCCCCCCCCCCCCCCCCCCCCCCCCCGGAACCCCCCCCCCCAAACCCCCCCCCCCCCCCCCCCCCCCCCCCCCCCCCCCCCCCGGAAAAAAAAAGGGACAGGGGGGGGAAACAAAAGGGAAAAAGGGGGAAAAAAGGGAAAAAAGGGGGGGAAAGGGGGGAAAAAAAGGGGGGGGGAAAAGGGGGGGAAAAAAGGGGGGAAAAAAAAAAAGGGGGGAAAGGGGGGAAAGGGGGGAAAGGGGGGGGAAAGGGGAAAGGGAAAGGGGGGGAAAGGGAAAAAAAGGGGGGAAAAAAGGGGGGAAGGGAAAGCAGGGAAAGGGGGAAAGGGGAAAGGAAAGGGGGAAAGGGGGGGAGAAAGGAGGGGGGGGGAAGGGGGAAAGGGGGGAAGGAAGGGAAAGGGAAAGGGAAAGGGGGGAAGGGGGGGCAAGAAAGTCGGGGGGGAAAAGGGGGGAAAAAAGGGAGAAAAAAAAAATAAAGGGGGGAATTAAAAGGAAAAAAAGGGGGAAAGGGAAAAGGGGGGAAAAAAAAGGAGGGACAAAAAAAAATCACCCAAAAGGGGGGGAGGGGGGGAAATAAAAAAGGGGGGCCAAAAAAGGATACCCCCAAGGGGGGAAATTAAGGGTTTTAAAGGGGAACATATAAAAAATTAAAAAAAAAGAAATAAAAAAAAAAAGGGGGGAAAAACCAAAGGGAGGGAATTTTTTTAAATAGGGGATTAAAAAGGGGGGGGGTTTTTGGGAGGGAAGAGGGGGGGGGGGGAGGGGGGGAAAAAAAGGGGGGAAGGGGGGGAGGGAAAAAAGGGAAAAGGGGAGGGGGGGGGGGAAAGGGGAGGGGGGGGAGGGGGGGAAAGGGGAAAGGGGAGGGGGGGGGAAAGGGAAAGGGGGGGGGGAGGGGGGGAAAGGGGGAGGGAGGGGGGGAAGGAGGGAGGGAGGGGGGGGAAGGGGGGAAGGGGGAGGGAGAGGGAGGGGGGAGGAGGGAGGGGAGGGAGGGAAGGGGGGGAAAGGAGGGAAGGGGGGGAAGGGGGGGGAGGGAGGAAAGGAGGGAGGGAGGGAAGGAGGGGGGGGAAGGAGGGGGGGAAAGGAGGGGGGAAGGAGGGGGAGGGAAGAGGGGGAAGGGGGGGGAAGGGGGGGTGGGAAGGAGGGAGGGGAAGGGGGAAAGGGGGAAGGGGGGGAAAGGAGGGGGGGGGGAGGAAAGGAGGGGGGGGAAAAAGGGGGGGGAAGGGGGGGAGGGGGGAGGGGGAGGAGGGAGGGGGGGGGGGGAGGGGGGGGGGGGGGGGAAGGGGAGGGAGGGGGGGAAAAGGGGGGGGAAAGGGGGGGGAGGGAGGGGGAGGGAAGGAGGGGGGGAGGGAGGGAGGGAGGGGGGAAGGAGAGAATGGGAGGGAGGGAAGGATGGAGGGAAAGAGGGGGGTGGGGGGAGGATGGGGGGAAAAGGGAAAAAAAGGGGAGAAAAATTTAAAATTTTGAAAGAGAGAGAGGAAGAAGAGACGGAAAGATAGGAAGAGAGGGAGTGATGGAGAGAAAGTAGGAGAAGGAAAGAAGAATGGAGAGAAAGAGAAAAGGGGAGAAAGAGAAGGGGAAAAAAATTAAAAAGGGAGGAAGAAAAGGAAGGGGAAAAAGGGGAAAAAAGGAACAGGGGGAAAAGGGTTTTAAAAGGGAAAAAGGGGGAGAGAGGGAGATAAGAGAAAAAATGAAGGGGGAGGAAAGGGGAGAGGGAGTTTGAAGAGAAGGGGAAAAAAGGGGGGAAAGGGGGGGGAGGAAAAAAAAGGGGGGGGGGAAAAGGAGAAGGGAGAAGGAAGGAAGGAAAGGGAGAGAGGGATAAGCAGAGATAGGAAAGGACAAAAAGAATAAAAAAAAAAGGAAAAAACCCGAGGTAATAATGTTCACTTTTTAAAGCAGAAAAACGGAAATTTTGAAAATGAAAAAAAATAAAAAAAATTAAAATAAAATAAAATAATATTAATCGGAAAAAAAAATTGGGAACGTTCCCCAATTTTTTTTTTTAAAGGGACCTATATTTTTTATATTCTTTTTTTTCTCTCAGTCCATTCAAAGTTGCTCTTCCCCCCCCCCAAAAAAAAAAAAAAAAAAGTGATTAGATAATACCCAACGTTTATATAGGAAAAAAAGAGAGAATGTGACGCGTTTTAACACCGAGTCATACTCAGCGCCACGGAAAGGTCACGCTCCTTTGTTCTTTATTAAGGCACGGTGGCAGACAGCCTTGTCGCCTTGAATTTTATTTCTGTGTTTTTTTTATATCTTTGGTTTGTTTGTTATTCTTGTAATTCTTTTTTTTTTTGTCTTATTCCCCCCATTTTTTTTTTGTTATGTTTCTTTTTCTTTCGTCTTTTCCTCTTCTTCCTCTTCTTCTTCCTCTTCTTCTT
>NC_051426.1:6324872-6327372 GCF_015228065.2 Penaeus monodon | reverse complement strand
AGGTAGATAGATAAAGAGAGACATGGGCAGACAGAGAAGATGAACTAGTGAATAAGAAATAGAAGGATAGATACACAGTCAGATAGATAGATAGACACAGAAAGAAAAACGGAGACAGAGAGAGTGAGAGAAAGAGAGTGAGAGAAAGATAGTGAGAGTGTGAGAGCAAGATAAAGAGATAGAGTGAGAGAAAAAGAGAGTGACAGGAAGAATGAGGAAAAGAGAGAGAGAGAAAGAGATAGATAGATCGACAGTCAGATAGATAGATTGACAGATAGATAGAAAGAGAGATAGTGAGAGAGCGAAAGGGAGGGAAAGAGAGATAGTGAGAGAGCGAAAGGGAGGGAAAGAGAGATAGTGAGAGAAAGAGAGAATGAGAAAGAGATAGAGAGTGAGAGATAGTGAGAGAAAGAGAGAGAGTAAGAGAAAGAGAGGGAGAGTGAGAGAAGAGAGAGAGTGAGAGAAAGAGAGAGTGAGAGAAAGAGTGAAAGAGAGTGAGAGAAAGAGTGAAAGAGAGTGAGAGAAAGATTGAAAGAGAGTGAGAGAAAGAGCGAGTGAGAAAAAGAGTGATAGAAAGAAAGTGAGAGAAAGAGAGAGTGAGACATATAGATAGAGAGATAGATAGAGATAGAGTGAGAGAGAAAGAAAAAGAGAGAGTAAGATTGAGAGAGAGAGAGCGATAAAAAGAGATTGAGAGAATGAGATAGAGTGAGAGAAAGAGAGAGTGATAGAAATAGAGAGTGAGAGAAAGAGAGAGTGAGGGAAATAGAGAGTAAGAGAAAGAGAGACTGAGAGAAAGAGATAGTTGGTGAAAGAGAGAGAGTGAGAGTAAGAGAAAATGAGAGACAGAGAGATTGAGAGGAAGAGAGAGAGAGAGAGAGAGTGAGAGAAAGAGAGTGAGAGAAAAAGAGAGATTGAGAGAAAGAGAGAGGGAGAGAAAGAGAGAGTGAGAGAAAGAGAGAGAGTGAGAGAAAGAGTCGACTGAGATAGAAACGAGGAGATAAAGATTTTCCCAATAACTAACATAAAAGATCTCTCGCTGGACACAACAGAAATTAACACAATCGTTTTTTTGTAATTTACAGAAAAAAAGCAATAAAAATAAATAATAAGCAAATATTTTTTTTTTTTACATTATTATTATTATTTTTTTTTTTAACCGACTGTTCTCCGTGTCAGTTATGAATATTATAATGACCCTTTGGTCTGTGGCGCGATCCCTGGAAGGGGGTGGGGGGAAGAGGAAATAGAGCGATGAACACAAATGCTCAATGCAATTTGATGTCAAATGCGGGCGATTTTATGCCCTTTATTGTGGTCTTAGCCTCTCGTTCTTGATGTGCGAGTTGACAGGGATGTACGCACGCACACACACATACATATATACATACATACATATGTATACACACAATGTATATATAATATATATATATATAATATATATATATATATATAATAATATATATATATATATTTATATAAATATATACACTAATTTATATATATATATATATATATATATATATATATATATATATATATATATATATATATATATATATATATATATATATATATATATACACCCAACACACACATACACACACACACACACACACACACACACACACACACACACACACACACACACACACACACACACACACACACGCACGCACACACGCACGCATGCACGCACGCACGGACAAACACACACACACACACACAAACACACTTACAAACACACATATACATATGTGTATGTAGACAGACAGATAGATAGATAGATAGATTTGTGTATGTGTGTGTGTGTGTGTTTGTGTGTGTGTGTACGCACATACACACACCGATATCTCCCTCTCCCATAAATTTGGTTTCCGATAAGGCAAGGCCGCAGCCGGCTCGGTGAGGTTCACCCGCCGGATGACTCACGGGTTTGGAGAACGTGTTTATCGCTGGGCCTAAATCGGGTGGCTGTTAGATAACGCATTATACAGCAAGGATAAGGGACAAGCTAAGGACAGGTCCAAGGAGTGTATCATTTACTAGCCGCTTCATAGTTGACGTTTCTGTGAACTGGCCCTATCTTGTCTTGCCCTTGCTATTAACTTTCTCTCACATCCATCCATTATTCAGTTTTTGTAAATACAATTTTAAGAATTAGAGTGACGAAAAGCATAAGTTTATTCCTCCCAAGATGTCTATTATAAATGCCAGAGGAATTCTTTCTTTCAAGAAGCTTATAAACCTCTGTCGTAAAGTGGTCGGCTTCTGCGGCATGAATTTGAAAGCTTATCAAAATGTTCTTATCTATTTCCAGCATGCATTAATGTCTGTCATCCTTAACAGCTGCATTTTTCACCCTATATTGGACGAGTGGTCTAGGTTTCTCACTCTGTAAAAGTTCATGGTAATAAACAAAATGAAAATGATAGTAAAAATAAGAAATAAAGATATGCCAGTAACAGTTGTACATGGGTAATTGCCTTAGCAAGGACAT
>NC_051426.1:6318325-6324772 GCF_015228065.2 Penaeus monodon | reverse complement strand
GGGAGGAAAAAAAAAAAGGGGGGGGGGGGGGGCCCCGGGGGCAAAGGAAAGGGCCCTTATATCGGGGTTCCGGGGCCCAATGTTGGTTTTGTGGGTTTTCCATTATTTTTGTTAAAATCCCCCAGGGCCCCCCCCTTTGATGGTGGCAGGAGCGAGACACTCCCCCCCCCCCCCCCCCCCCTCTCTTCTCTCTCCCCCCCCCCCCGGGGTTTCTACTTCTCTCGCTTTTATTTGTTTTTTTTAAAAAAGTTTTTTTTTTTTTTTTTCCCCTTTTTTTTTTACTTTTTTAAATTCTTTCTTTTTTTCCTTTCCTTTTTTTTTTTTTATTTATGTTTGTTTTCCCCTTTTCATTTTCCCTTTTTTTCTTCTTTTTTTTTTCTCTTCTTTTTTTCCCCCCCGTTTTTCTCTCATTTTTCCCCTCCCCCCCCCCTTTTCCTTCTCTGTCTCCTCTCTCTGCTCTTCTCTTCTTCTCTCCTCTCTCTCTCCCTTTCTCTCTCTCTTCTCTTCTCTCTTCTCTATCTCTCCTTTCTGTTCTCCTTCTCTTTTTCCTCCCCCCCTCTCCCCTTTCTCTCTTTACTCCCTCCCCTCTCTCTTCCCCCTCTAAAATTTCTCTCCAATTCTTTTCCCCTCTCTCTCTCTCTTCTCTCTCTTCTCTCTCTTTTCCCCCTCTCTCTCTCCCGCCCCTCTCTCTTTCTCTCCCTCTCTCTTCTCTCGTCTGTCTGCTCACCTCTTCTTTTTCGTCGTTCACTCTCCCCTTTTAAACTCTCTCTCTCTCCTTCTCTCTCTCTCTCTCTTTTCCTCCCCCACCCCCCCCCCCCCTCTCTCCTCTTCTCTCTTTTCTCTCTCTCTCTCTCTCCTTTCTCTCCTCTCTCTTTCCCTTACCCCCCCCCCTCTTTTCCCCTTTCTTTAAACCTCTTTTCTCTCTCTCCTCTCCCCTCTTTTTTTCCCTCTCTCTCTTCTCCTCTCTCCTCTCTCTTCTCTCTCTCTCCTCTTTTTTTTTTCTCTTCTTCTCTATCCCCCCTCTCTCTTCTTTTTCTTTACCCTCTCTCTCTCTCCTCCTTTCTCGCTTCTCTCTGTCTTCTCTTGTCTCTCTCTTTTTCTTCTCCCCGCGAAAACAATTCCACAATATTTCGGTCACCCTCTCTACCCCCCTCCCATCCTCACTCTCCTCCCCCTCCCCTTCCCCTTCCCCCTTTCCCTCTCTTTCTCTCCCCTCCCCTCCTCCTCTTCGCTTGACTTGTGTTGTCCCTTTTTTGGAGGTGAGGGGGGGGTGCGGGTGGGGGTGGGGGTAGTGTTCTCTAGTCATTCAAAATAAGTTTGATTGTATACACACACACACACACACACAAAACACAATATATTTTATATCTATATCTATTCTATCTATCTATCTATCATAATATAATATATATATATAATATATATATATAATATATCTTTTATCATATCTATCTATCTATCTATTATATATATATATATATATATATATACATATAGTTATATATATAAAATAGATATATAATATATATATATATATTAAAATATATATATGGTGTGTGTGTGGTGTTTGGTGGTGTGGTTGTTGTGTGTGTGTGTGTGTGGTGTTTTGGGTGTGTGTTTGTATGAATATAATTTTCTCTTTCTCTTTCTGTCCTTTTTTTCTTTTTACTGTGTCTCTTTCTTACTCAAGCTCCCTCCCCTTGTCTTTATCGCACTCTTTCTCTCCTACTCTTCCTCTCTCGCTTCCTCCATATCTCCCTTTCTCTTTCATTCTCTTCCTAACTCTCCCATTTTTCTCTTACAATCTACATTTCTCATTCTCTCTTTTGTTATTTATCTGTCTGTCTGTCTCTCTCCTCGTAAATAAAATCTAAATTTTCAGAGAGAAAAAAGAAGAAGAATAAGACGCAAAAAAAAAAAAAAAAAAAAAAAAATCAAGGAATAATCTAGGATAATAGTAAATAATAGTAAGAAATAAATAACAAATAAGTAATAAGTATGAAGTAATAGAAAAAAAAAAATAATAATAATAATGATAATAAAAATATAGATAATGATAATGATAATAATAATGATGATCATAATAATGTTAATAATAATAATTAAGATAATAATAATAATAAGTAAATAGATAAATAAAAATGAAACAAAGATGAATATTATAAAAAAGTAAAAACTTAATCTTAAAAGCAAACTCATCATTAACTCATAAAATGACCCAGTCGTTAAGATCCCAAGGAGGAAGAAAAACAAATGCAAAAAAAAAACAAAAAAAAAAAAAAAAACAGATGAATTAAAGGTTTGAATTTACTATTTTTTTTTTTTTTTTTTTATCTCTCTCTCTTTATCCCTTAAATGGTTTTCTTTTTTTTTCTTTTTTTTGTTTTTTTTTTTCTTATTTACTTTCTTTATCAATATTGTTATAATCAACACATTTATTATTATTATTATCATTATTATTATTATCATTATCATTATTATGAGTATTATTATTTTTATTATTATTATTATTATTGTTGTTGTTGTTGTTTTTGTTGTTATTGTTCTTCTTATTATTATTATCATTATTGTTATTATTATTGTTATTATTATTATTATTATTATTATTATTATCATTATCATTATCATTATCATTATCATTATCATTACCATCATCATTATTATTACTATTACCAGTATCATTCTTATCATTAACATTATTACTATTAATATTATCATCATTTTCTGCTGCGCATATTAAATCCGCGTTGTTGATTACTCCGGTTAATTCTCCGTGACAGCGAGTAGTCATTTGTCAGCGCTCTACAAGGATACACTGGGCGTGTGTCATGGGAAATCATCGTTGCTGTTATGATGATGATGGTGATGAGGATGATGAAAATGGTGATGATAATGATAATGGTAATGATGATGATGATGATGATGATGATGATGATGATGATGATGATAATGGTGATGATGATGATGATGATGATGATGAAAATGATAATGGTAATAATGATGATGATGATGATAAGGAGGAGGAAAACGAACATTAGTGGTGATTAATGATGACAGTGATGATAATGATAATAGTAATAATGATAATGATGGTCGTAATGATAATAGTGATAATTATGATAATGATAGTAATAATAGTAATAATAATAATAATAATAATAATAATAATAATAATAATGAATAATGAAATAATAATAGGATAATATTGAGAATGATAGTAATAGTGCTAATGATAACAACAATAATGATGATAATAGTGATAAATGCAATAAGAACAAATACCAATAATTGTCATTATCATATTCATCACTATCATCATCATTCTTATCATTGATAATGTTATCATTATTGTTGTTTTTCTTATCAGTATTATTGTTGCTGCTGTTATTATTTTTATCATTATTACCATATTTTTTTTTTAACCGATGCTGTTGTTGTTATCATTATTGCTATCACTATCATTATTGTTATTGTCATGATAATTATTATAGTCATTATCATTATATAATGATATTCATTATTTTTATTATCATCACCATTATTATTATTATTATTATTATTATTATTAGTAGTAGTAGTAGTAGTAGTAGTAGTAATAGTAGTAGTAGCAGTAGTAGTAGTAATAATAATAACAATATTATTATTATCATTGTTAGCATTATCATCATCATCGTTATTACTGTTATTGTTATTGTTATCATCATCATTATTATCATCATTATCGTTACAGTTATTATTGTTGTAATTACTATCATTATTATGACAGTAATTATTAAGATAATATTAAGATTCTTATCATCGAAAGCACTATTATCGTTTTTATTATTACTAATAGTGCTTTATTGCTATTATTATTATTACCATTATTATTACCATTATCGTTACTATTATTATCACCATTGTTATAATAATTATTATTATCTTCATCGACATAATCATAATTACTATCATTGTCTTTATTATCATTATTATTGTCATTACTATTATCATCATTATTATCATTATCATTATCACCAATACTATCATTATCATTATTGTTTGAAAGATCCTAATCTCCTCCTCAACCGATAAGCCCATCCACCCCTTTACCCTCCTCCCCCCCTCCTTCTTCACTCCCCCCACACCCCAACACACCCCTCCTTCACTCCCCCCACTCCCACCCTCCTTCACTCCCACCCTCCTTCACTCCCTCCCCCCCACTCCCACCCTCCTTCACTCCCTCCCCCCCCACTCCCACCCTCCTTCACCCATCCCACTCACCAGCCCTCCCCTCCTTCACTCCCCCCTTCCCCCCTACTCATCCCCCTCCTTCAACCCCCCCTCCTCCATCCCCCTCCCCCGCCCCCTCAAACCCGCGTCCCGAACGAAAGTCAACGACAACACTGCGCTCGACATCGACACGGGCGAGAGTGATATAAAGTTAATTGTCTGTGTGTACATCAAAGCAGGGGCGGCTCGTCAAAGGCGCGCCGACGCTCGCTGGCAGCTGTAAGCCTGGCGCTCTGGCTATTAATGCTGCGTTTTCCACAAGGCTTTTGGGTTATGAAAAGCAGGGAGGAAGGGGAGGTGGAGGAGAAAGGAGGAGGAGGAGGTGGAGAAGGAGGTGGAGAAGGAGAGGAGAGGGGTGAGGAGGGGGAGGTGGAAGGAGAGGTGGAGGAGAAAGGAGGAGGAGGAGGTGGAGAAGGAGAGGAGATGGGTTATGAAAAGGAGGGAGGAAGGGGAGGTGGAGGAGAAAGGAGGAAGAGGTGGAGAAGGAGAGGAGATGGGTGAGGAGGGGGAGGTGGAAGGGGATGAGGAGGAGGAGGAGGAGGAAGGAGAGGTGGAGGAGAAGGAGGAGGGCGAGGATAAGGGGGGAGGGAGAGGTGGAAGAAGAGGAAGGGGAGGTGGATGAGGAGGAGGATAAGGAAGAGATGGAAGAAGGGGAGGATAAGGGAGACGGAAAAGAGGGGAGGAGGAAGTGATAGACGAAGGAGAGGATAAAGGGGGCGGAAAGGGAGATGGAGGAGGAGGTGGAAGAGCAGGAGGAAAAGGGGGAGAGGAGGGTGGAAAAGGTGGAAGGAAAGGAATAGGAGGTGGATGAGGAGGAAATATATGATAAGTTGGGTGGAAGAGGTGGAGGGGAAGAGAGAGGAGATGGATGACATAGAGAAGGGTGAGGAGAGGATGAGATACATGAGGTGGAGGAAGAAAAGAGAGAAGGAGGAGGTGGAGAAGAAAAAAGTGGAGGTGGAAGAAGAAGAGGAAACGGAGGAGGAGGAGGAGGTGGATAACGAAGAGGAAGGAGGGGAGGTCGAAGAGATGGAAGAGGTGGATGGAGAGGAGGTGAATGACGATGATGATAATAAGGAAGTAGAAAGGAGGAAAAAAAGAAGAAAAACAAAGAAAGGAGGAAAAATAAACACACACACACACACACACACACACACACACACACACACACATATATATATATATATATATATATATATATATATATATATATATATATATATATATATATATATATATATATAATATATATATATATATATATATATATTATATATATATATGTATATATATATATATATGTATATATATATATATATATATATATATATATATATATATATATATATATATATATATATATCATCTTGAACAGGAGGAAATTAAAGTTTATTGGTCATGTAATGAGAAGTAAAAGTATTGAGAAAAACTTGCTGACAGGGATGGTGATAGGAAACAGAGGAAGAGGCAAACCGAAGACAAGACTGAGCGACAATATCAAAGAGCGTAAGATCGAGTTTAGTGGCGAAGGATGGTGGAGAGGTCCACGGCTGCTGAAACATGAGCATACCGTTATTGATGATGATATATATATACATGTATATATATATATATATATATATATATATATATATATATATATAATATATATATATATTATATATATATATATATATATATATATATATATATATATATATATGCAGATATATGTATGAATACACATGCATACATGTGTGTACTGGGGGAAGCGAGAGACGAGGGTAAGAGCACAGGATCACACACACTTCGCATTTAGCCCTCTGACGGCGGTAGGCGACCAGTCCTAATGCTAAACCGTTATCCATGGCCTTAGAAATACTGTTTCCCGGCAATGGGTCTATATATATGCCTTCCGGTCTGTTCTGTTCTGGGGAAGCTGCCCTCTCAGTCCCTCTCCTTTGTATAATGGCATGTTCTGGGGAGTGATACATAAATTAGATATAACCAAGGTCAGAATATGTTTGTCAAAATATGTAACCTGAATTGTTTCAAAATATCAATAGGTTTTGAGAACGCACGATAGCAAAATGGCCATTAGCTTATGTAATAGTAATTCCTCAACAAAAAAAAAAATAAAAATAAATAAAGATAATAAATGAATAAATATAAAATAAAATAAAATAGATGAATAAAATC
>NC_051426.1:6241411-6246411 GCF_015228065.2 Penaeus monodon | reverse complement strand
ATAACACACACACACACACACACCACACACACACACACACACACACACACACACACACCACACACACACAACACACACCACACCCACATATATATATATCTATATATATATATATATATATGATGTATGTATATATATATCATATATATATATATATATATATATATATATATATATATATATATATATATATATATATATATATATATATATATATATAATGATAATAATGATAATAATAATGATAATAGTAATAATCATAATTATAATAGTAATAATAACAAGGATAATAATAGTAATAATAGTAATAATAATAATAATAATAATAATAATAATAATAATAATAATAATAACAATAATGAAGAGGTACCTTACTTACACGTGTCGCAATGAACATTTCAATAAAAATAAAGATAATAATAACAAAGGTGAAGGTGAACACGATCATGATAATGATAACAATAACAGCCAAAATAGTACTAAATGTCTGATAACACCCTAAATAGATATAACGTTATCATTATCAGTGCAAATACTGACAGATAAATTATTGCTCGTTATGAAAAGATTAACTAAAAAGCACGTATGATATTGATAAACTTATTGCTGATCAAGGATGCTAGTAATATAGTTAATAATATTATAATTATATGTATATATATATCTTTCTTCTTTATAAAAGGAGACATTTTGATATCATGAAGCGTAACGATGATAATTATAATGATGAGATTGATGATGATATAATGACCCAGGAAAACACTGATGTTAATAATCCTGATGATAGTAAGAGTGATAATAGAAATTACGGTACTAATGAACGATTTAGATACAATGAATAAGGATAATGTTGATAATAATGATAATGATAATGATAAGCATAGCAAGAGTGACGTCACAACCCAAGAAAGGAAAATTAAATAATGAAGATAAAGTTACTTTGATAATAACAACATCTAATTATTATCATCATTAAAAAAAAAAAAATCTTGTTATATCGAACCACCATTTTCTTTCGTTACGCTTAATTAGTCAATTAAATGCCTCCCTTCCCCTTGATCTCCCTGACCCCCCCCCCAAAAAAAAAAAAAAAGGATGTGTCGGCTGATGATCAAGTTAAGTGTCCTCTGGAAGAAGGAAGGGGGGGGGGAGTGGGTAAGAAAGGGAGGATGGAAGAGAAAGAGAGAAGGAGAGAGAGAGGGGGGGAGGAAGTGAGAAAGAGAAAGTGAGAGAGAGAGAGAAAGAGAAAGAGAGAGAGAGAGATGAGATAGATGGGAGAGAGAGAGAGAGAAAGAGAGAGAGAGTGAGATAGTGAGAGAGAGAGAAGAGGAGAGAGAGAGGAGAGAAGAGAGAGAGAGAGAATAGAGAGGAGAGAGAGAGAGAGAGAGAGTGAGAGAGAGGAGAAAGAGAAAAGAGAGGAGTGAGAGAGTGAGAGAAGGGAGAGAGAGAGAGAGAGAGAAAGAGAGAGATGAGAGAGAGAGAGAGAGGGGAGGAGTGAGAGAGAATGAGAGATGAGATGAGAGAGGAGGTGAATATATATATATATATATATATATATATATATATATATATATATATATAAATAATATCATGATATAATATAAGATATAATATATAATATAAATAGATAGAGAGATATAGAGAAATAGAGATAGAGGAGAGAGAGAGGAGAGAGAGAGAGAGAGAGAAGAGAGAGAGAGAGAGAGAGACGAGAGGAGAGAGAGAGAGAGAGAGAAGAGGAAGAGGAGAAGAGGGGATAGGAGAGTGAGAGGGGGAAAAGAGAGAGAGAGAGAGGAGAGAGAGATAGAATGAGAGAGATGAAGAAAAGAGAGAATGAAGATGAAAAGAGAGAAGAGATGGAGAGAGAGATGAGAGAGAGATAGAAAGAGAGGGGTAAGAGAGAGTGGAGAGAATTAAGAAATAGCAAGATAAATAATGAAAGGAAAAGAGAAGATTGAATGAGAGAGTAAATATTATTACTGAAAATATCAAAAGATAATTATGAAAAAAAATAATGATAGCAATGATAATGATAATAACAGTTATAGAGATAGAATGATATGATATTAATGATACATATAATAATGATAATAATGGGTCTGAGAACAATTATAATGATAATAGCAATAATAACAATAGTAATGAAAGGAATGGTGATGATGTTAATAATAATGATAATGATATTAATCATAAAAGTAATAATGATAATAATAATGTAGATAATTATAACAATGATAATCATAGTAGCAGTAGTGGTAAAATAATAATGATGGTAAGAACAAGAATGATGATGATAATGATAATAAAGATAATTATAACAGTAATGATATTGGTAATGATAATGATAATAAATATTAGAATGATAATGATGATAGTTGTATTATTAGATTAACAATGAAAATGATAATTATAATGATAATAAAAAATTATATTGATAATGATAATAATAATAATAGTAATAATAATGATGACAATGATGGTGATGATAATAATAATAATGATAATAATGATAATAGTAATAGTAGTAGTTGTAGTAGTAGTAGTAGTAGTAATAATAATAATAATAATAATAATAATAATAATAATAATAATAATGATGAGGATAATAATAATAATAGTAACAATGAAAATGAACAATATTAATGATATAATGATAATGATAATGATGAAGGTAATAATAATAATAATAAATATAATAATAATGATAATAATAATAGCATTAATAATGATAGTAATAATGATAATAGCGATGATAACGATGATAGTTATGATAATACTGAATGTGACTATATGTGTATTTGTATGTGTATTTGTGTGTATGAGTGTATGTACGTGTGTGCGTGTGAATGTGAATATATGTTATTTGTGTGTATGTGAGTGTGTGTGCGTGTTTATGTGTGTGTATGTGTGTGCGTGTGTGTACTGAGTCAGCTCGAGAAAGAAAGAAAGAGGGAGAGAGAGCAAGAGAGAAGAAAGGTGCATATTAACTCACCTTCAAAGAAACAGAGAGATTACAGAAATCAGAGGAAGAGAAAGAATAAGAGGTGTTTCCTGTTATGAATTTCTTTTAAGCGTTCTCCCCGCCCCCCTTTCTGTCTGCTTCGCTCTTCCTCTCTTCCTCTCTCCTTCCTCTTTCTCACTTCCTCCTCTTCCCTTCTTCGTGGCTTTGTTTCTTCAACTGTTTTTTCTTCCTTCCTCCGTTCCCCCCTCTCTTCTTCTTATTCTTTTTCCTACGCCTACTCCTCTTTCTCGATCCTCTTCTTCTTCCTCTTTCTCCCTCCGCCTCTTCTTCTTTCTCCTTCCGTCTCTTCCTCTTCGTCCTCCTCTTTCTTCTCTACATCCGTCTCTACACCTGTCTTCTTCTCTTCTCGTCTCTCTTCTTCTCTTTCTCTCTTCCTTTTTTCCTCCTTCTCCTCCTCCTTCTTCCCTTGCTTTCGTTTCTTCTCATCTCTCTTTCTATCTTTTTCTCCTTCATCTATCTTGTCTTCCTCCTCCTTCGCCCCCCTTCACTTCCCTCTCATCTCTTTCTTCTTCATCGCCCTTCTCTCCCTTCTCCCTTCTTTCCTCTCATCTCTCTTTCTCCCTCCTCTTCCTCCTTCCTCCTCCTCTTTCCTTCCTTTCCCCTCATCTCTCTTCCTCCCTCCTCTTCCTCCTTCTTCCACCCCTCCTCCTCCTCCTCCTCCTTCCCCTCTCGCCCTCTTCTCTTTGATCTTCTTTTACCCAGCTTTGAGAGGCACTTATCCACACTTGGCAACCAGCTCCGACGCCCCCCCTCTTTCTCCTCTTTCCCTTGCCCCTCCCTTCCCCTCTACCCCCTCCCCCCTCTTTCTCTCTCCCCTTCCCCTCTCTCTCTCTCTCCCCTTCCCCTCTCTCTCCCTCCCCTTCCTCCCTTCCCCCTACCTCTCTCTCGCCCTCCCCTTCCCCTCTACCCCCTCCCCTCTCTATCCTCCCCTTCTTACCCTCCACCCCCTCCCCTCTTTCTCCTACTCCCTATACCCCTTTCTTGCCTCCCCCCCTTCACTCCCCTCCCCTCCCCCTCCCCCTCTCTTCTCGCGAGCGTGTGGGTGTGCGTGCGTGCGTGCGTGCGTGCGTGCATTTTCCCCTCTTTTTTCACCCTCCGTAATGATCTATGTATGTTCTTTGATGTTCTTCCTCTTCTTCTTCTTCTTCTTCTTCTACTTTTTCTCGTCTTGAAAGGATGGAGAATAAATATACGTTCAAGCTCCATCATACAGAGGTGTAAAGGCGTGTGTGTGTGTGTACAGTATGAACTCATGTGTACGTGCGTGTATATGCTCATACATGTGTACATAGGTGTGTGAGTGTATGTATGTGTGCGTTTTTTTTTTTTTTTTTTTTTTTGGGGGGGGGAGTCTTTTGATGAGGGTTTTTAATTAAGGCCACGCCCCTTTTTTCATTACGTATTATGAAAAAAATGTATATCAGTAATTACGTAAAAAATTGAAATATCCAATCTTCATATCACACAATCTCCCTCTCTGTTGATGATATTTACTTATGTCTGTATTTTATTTCCCTTTTTTATTAATATCTTCACTTGGAGGAAAAGATAGAAAAATTGTTTATCTCACTAATTTTTTTTCTAGTGTTTGTTTGTAAACATTTGGTGTTTTTTTCGAGATCTATCTATCTTGCCCGATACATGCATTCGATTTTTTTTCTTATTCTCTCTCTCTCTCTCTCTCTCTCTCTCTCTCTCTCTCTCTCTCTCTCTCTCTCTCTCTCTTTCTCACTCACTCACTCTATCTGTCCATGTCACCTCGCCCCTTCTCTCTCTTGCTTTCTTTATATATCCCCGCCCCTCTCTCTCTATATATTTAACTCTTCTCCCTCCTCTTCTCTCTGTCTCTCCTTACACTTTCTCTCTTTCTTTCTCTCCTTCCCACCTGTCTCTCTCTTTCTCTCTTTCCCTCCTTCCCACCTCTCTCTCTCTATCACCTACTACCTTTCTTTGTTAGCCCCCAAACCCACCTCTAGCC
>NC_051426.1:6223911-6226411 GCF_015228065.2 Penaeus monodon | reverse complement strand
AGTCCGACGCTCTAACCATTCGGCCACCACGGCCTTGACGATCATGGGCTTCCATGATTTTCTTGGCAATTTAGAGCGGTGGTTTGCCATTGCCTTCCGCCCGGTGTTTTTACCGAGTCACCATCTCTATTTACCCGGCACTGACTTGGGCTGACTTGGTCCCCCAGTGGCTAGGCAGGCAATCGAGGTGAAGTTCCTTGCCTAAGGGAAACAACGCGGCGGTCGGTGACTCGAACCCTCGAACTCAGATTGCCGTTGTGACAGTCTTGAGTCCGACGCTCTAACCATTCGGCCACCGCGGCCCCATATATATATATATATATATATATATATATATATATATATATATATATATATATATATATAATGCATATGTATACATAGGAGTAAATATACGTATATATACTTATTTAGGCATCAGAACACAGACACACACACACACACACACACACACACACACACACACACACGCACACACACACACACACATACACCACACACATACACCACACACACAAAGACAAACACACACACACACAAAGACAAACACACACACACACAAACACAAGCACACACACACACAGGTACACTCACACACATAAAAACACACACACGGAAACACACGCATACATATACACACGTACACGAGGTTGAATAACCAAATAGCTGGGTCTATTGTGGAGGAATAATTGAATGTATTATTGGGGTTAATAACTGAATTTATTATGGCTGAATAACTAAGGTAATTATGGATATGTGAGTTTACACTTACTTAAAACTTATTTTGGGATGAATAACTGATTTCATTTTGGAATGAATAACTGAATTTGATAGGTTGCATACCTGAATCTATTATGGGGACGAATAATTGCATTTATTATGGTTAACATAAATGAATATTTCACGGGATGTATAAACAAATCTATTACAGTGGAGCGAATGAATTAAATTTATCATGAGGTGAATAAATAAATCTATTTAGGAATGAATAACTGGATTTATTATGATGAATAACTCAGTTTATTCTGGGAACCATGAACAGATATGTTAAAAATCATATTGATATGCTTTCGTTGTATTTGGCTGAGCTTCTGTATTTTTTGTATATCTACATATAAATTAAGATTCTAGGAAAGAGATATCAGGACTTTTCTTTTAATCATTATTTTCTTCCATTGTATGTTTTTTTCAGTTTTATGACTGACAATACACATAGCATTAATGTTATGTGATTTCACTCATTCTCCTCGACTCTCTGTTTATCTCTTTATTCTTCACGTCTCTCTGTCTCCCTCTTCCATACGAGAAAGAAAGAGAGAGAGAGAGAGAGAGAGAGAGAGAGAGAGAGGAGATAAGTGAGAGAGAGAGAGAGAGAGAGAGAGAGAGAGAGAGAGAGAGAGAGGAGAGAAGTGAGAGAGAGAGAGAGAGAGAGAGAGGAGATAAGTGAGAGAGAGAGAGAGAGAGAGAGAGAGAGAGATTAGGCAAAGCTTCTTTCACATCCCAAAGGAATATTTTCTCTCGTTTCTTCGTGCCAGTCTTTTTTTTTACTCCGTTTTTTCCTTGGCCGAACATTTCCCTATAATCTCTTCTCCTCTCATATGTTCCTTATTTTCTCCCTCTTATATTGTTCTCTCTCTCTCTCTCTCTCTCTCTCTCTCTCTCTCTCTCTCTCTCTCTCTCTCTCTCTCTCTCTCTCTCTCTCACTCACTCTTTCTCTCTCTCTCTATCTCGATTCTTCTCTTTAACTCTTAATATTTTTCCTCCTTTCAACTTTTCTACTTTTGTATTTTTCTTAAGCTTTATCTTCCTGTCCCCTTATCTCTTCCTTTCCTTATCTCTCCTCACTCTTTCTCTCTTTTTCTTACCCCCTGTCTTTTCGTCACCTGTTTATCTGTCTCTCTGCCTCTCTCTCTCTTTATCTCTTTCTCTCTCTCTCTCTCTCTCTCTCTCTCTCTCTCTCTCTCTCTCTCTCTCTCTCTCTCTCTCTCTCTCTCTCTTCTCTCTCTCTTTTCTCTTTCTCTCTCTTTCTCTTCTCTGTTATCTTCTTCTATTCTCTTTCAAATTTCGTCTTTTTTGCGTTTTTATCATCTTTTCCCTTTACAATCCCTTTGACTTCTCTATCCTGTCATAATTTCTTCATCAGTCAATCCTCTTTACTCACCTCTACCCCCTTCCCCCCTTTACCTTCCCTAACATCCATTTCATCACACATCTCCTCTCTTCATCTACGTCCATCCATCTTACACCACTCTCCCCCTTCCCCTTTTCCCTCTCCTCTCCTTCCCTCCTCCCTCCCCCTCATCCCTCCTCCCCTTCCATCCGTCTCCCCTTCCTCTCTCCTCTTCCCTTTTCTTCATTTTCTCACCTCCTGATTGTCTCTCTTGAAGGATGAACTACAGAAGCAATCGAGTGCGCATTTTGTATTGTGAAGAGAGAGGGAAAGGGAGGAGGCGGAAAAGAGGAAGGCAGAGGGGGGAGAGGAGAAGGAGGAGGATGGGGG
>NC_051426.1:6211411-6213911 GCF_015228065.2 Penaeus monodon | reverse complement strand
GCACACACACACACACACACACGAACACACAATCCCCCTACACACATACACACATACCCATTCACTTATATGCACACATATACATACATATACACATCCATTCACTTATATGCACACATACACATACATAAACACATCCATTCACTTATATGCACACATACACATACACACATCCATTCACTTATATGCACACATACACATACATAAACACATCCATTCACTTATATGCACACATACACATACATAAACACATCCATTCACTTATATGCACGCATACACATACATAAACACATCCATTCACTTATATGCACACATACACATACATAAACACATACATTCACTTATATGCACACATACACATACACACATCCATTCACTTATATGCACACATACACATACACACATCCATTCACTTATATGCACACATACACATACACACATCCATTCACTTATATGCACACATACACATACATAATACTCTCAAAAACAGAGCAAAACCAATTATGAAAAGCAACTAGAAATAGATTACTTTAAACTCTAATCCAAATCTGAGGCAGAGGCATCAACGCACGCAGGGAGACGGAGCAAAGGAACTAGGAAACACAAGAAGGAAAGGAAACACAAGAAGAAGATAAGAAGATAAGCAAAGAAGATAAGAAGAAGATAAGCAAAGAAGATAAGAAGAAGATAAGCAAAGAAGATAAGAAGAAGATAAGCAAAGGAAACACAAGAAGAAGATGAGACGCAGCGAGAGAGATAAGAAACGAAGACCAGGAGGAGATAACGAGAGAGTATCATGATGCTTATAATGCTGATGATAATGATAATAAAAATAACAATAATGGGAGTAATATTAATACTGATGATTGGTAAAAACCCATAATGAACAAATAAGAACCCAGACAACTAGATAATGATGATAATGACAATATTAACAATAATAATAGTAATAATAATTATAGTAAGAATTGTTGATTGGTAAAAAAAAACACAATGAGAGAAACGTTTCGAAACTGTTGCCTCATTTTCATGAAATTTTTGCTTGTGAGTTCTTCTACCAGTAATAATGATGAGCATGATAATGATGTTAGTAGTAATAGTAACAATAACAATACTAGCAATAATGATATCAGTAATGATAATAATAATAACAATGCTTATGATGTTGATAATGATAATGATATTAACAGTAATGATAATAAGGAAGATGATGATAATAATAGTAGTGATAATGATGGTAATAATAGTCATTATGATGATGATGATATTATTGATGATAATAATAATAACAATTGCAATAATAATTATGATATCAATTATAATAATATTGATAATGAAATTGATAATAAAACATGAAAGGGGGGGAGAAGAGGGGGAGGGAGGAGGATGAAAGAGAGGTGAGAAGTTTCGAAAGAGAAGGATGGAATAAGAGAAAGAATGAGGAAGTAGAAGTAGACGAAGAAGAAAGGGAAAAGAGAAAGAAGAATCGAAAAAAGAAAATAAAGAAATATTAGAGGAAAGGTGAGGGGGGAGACGATACAGGAAGTGAAGGATATTGAGTAAAGAGGAAAAGGAAGGATAGTAGAAAGAGAGGAAGGAGGGAGAGAGGAGAAAATGAGAGATAAGAAGATAAAGTAAAGAGGAATGAAAGTAAGAGAGTAAGAGGGAGTAAAGAGAAAAAGGAAGAGAGAGAAGAGAAAAAGGAAAGGAATGACACATAGCAAAGAGAAAGGGAAGGAATAATAGAAACAGAACAAGGAAGAGAGAAAAGGGGGAAGAAAGACGTAATAAAATGGGAGAGGGAGATGAAAGTCAGGGGGGAATGGGAGAGATGAAAGAGAAAGGGAAAGGACGAAAGAGAAACAAAGAAGGAAGGGAGAAAGACAAATAGAGAGAAGGGCAGAAAATAAAGAAGAAAGGGGAAAGCGAAAAGAGAGAGGAAGGAGGGGAGAGAATCGAGGAAGAGAAAGAGAGAAAAAAGGAAGAAAGAGGAGAATGGGAGAGAAGAATGGAAAGTAAAGGAGAAAAGGAGGAATGAAAGATAGAGAGAAGAGAGGATAGAAAGAATAATGAAAGAGAAAATTAAGAAAATAATAGAATAGGGAGAAGAATAGAGGAAGAAAGAGAATAATGACGAAAGAGAGAAAAGGGAAGAAAGAGAAGGATAGAGAGCAAAGCGGAAAGGGAGACAAGAAGGAAAGAGAGAAAAGGCAAGAAAGAGGGAGTAATAGGGAAGTGAAGGATGTAAAATACACACTAAAGAGAGCAAAGAATAGAGATAAAGGAGGAGAAAGAGGAGAGAAAAGAGGATACTGGGGAAAGAAGAAGATAAGAAAGAAGGGGAAAAAGAGTAAGAGAGATGGACATAGAAAAAAGGAAAAAGAAAGAGAGAGAACATTTCTTAAAGAAAATGGGAATAGAAGAAAAAGGGAGAAGGAGAGGGAATGAGGGATGTAAAGAGAAGAAAGAGGGAAACGAGAGGCAGTAAAGAGGGAAGAGA
>NC_051426.1:6188644-6191522 GCF_015228065.2 Penaeus monodon | reverse complement strand
CTCCTCACCTCCCCCCCCCCTCCCCTCTCTCTCTCTCTCTCTATCTATCTATCTATCTATCTATGTATCATCTATCTCCCTTCCTCCTCCCCCCCCTCTCTCTCTCTCCCTCTCTCTCTCTCTCTATGAAGTGTTTGTGAATCAGCGCGTGAGGCCGAGAGAAACTGCCGGAAAGTCGACATGAAGTGTTGCAGCTTACCTTTCATGCATCCGCTGGGCCTCGGCAAATAAATTAAAAAATGATGTCATGCAAGGTGGAAATTACCTTCTCATCGTTTGAAGTCCTTTCATGACTTCGCTTTAATGTTTGTCTGTATCTTTAAAAAATTATATATTTATACTTTTCATAGCTGAAAAGTAAAGGAGAAGAAGAACACGAGGAACAAGTATATATGTTTATATTGTTTATATTTATCCATGTGAAACTACAAACTAATTGTCCAAATACCGGAATCCGATATTGTCCAAAAATGCCATGAAATTCAGATTTAAAAATTTTGTCTGAAATTAGACCTGTTTGTTTGCAACGAATCAGATGATCGAACGACTCGATTTTTTTCTGCTCGCCAAAATACGCTTGTGATATTTTGGTTAGTCTTTGCGTTACTTATATTCACGTTTTTGTAATGTTCATTTACACACAATTAGTAAAGCTTTGTTCTTTATAACGTTGAAATTATTATCTAAAAAGGGGAAATAATATATTTAATCAACTTGAACTACGCACGCGTGTTTAGACCTCAGAATGCGACAGTGCTATGCAAATGTCAAGTCGCTACGCTTGGCTTGAGTTACGTATCGATTCCTTATGAATTCTTGACATGGAAGGAGCCAATATAGTTACTTTTTTATTCATGTTATTATATGATCGTAAACTAAGAAGCAAAAGGCTTAAAAAGGTGAGAAAATGAGTGAATATCTAAGGAATTGCAAATGCTCACGAACAGGTGGGTACACTCGGTGACAGAAGTTCGCGATCGCGGAACTCAGATTTTTTTTATTCATTCATTCATTCATTTTCTTATCATTATTTTCTCATTTATCTCTTAATCTATTTAACCTGCTCATTTTCCTTTTTGTGAAATGGGTTGGGAACACTACATGTAGGAGGAGTTAGTAACGTAGCATATGGTCATATATCCTGAACACTTAATTACAAAGGCACTAATATAATGTGCATGTAGAATATTTTGTGCGATTGATAACCTGACTGTTATAGTTGTAGTTATCATTGTTATTGCTGTTTTATTATTGTTATCTTTGTTCTGATCTTTAATGTTATCATTATCATTATGAATGTTATCATTATCTTCACTATCATTATTACTGTCATTATCAAAATCATGATTTATTGCTGTTCTTGCTATTGTTGCTGTTACCGTTATCTTCGTCACTGTCAATATTGTTGTTGTTCTTGTTGATTTGTTGTTGCTGTAATCAGTATTACTATCCTCATTATTATTTTTGTTTTAGTTATTATTTTCCACATTTTTATTAATAATAATATCATTATTATTGTTGTTGCTGTTATTGTTACTTTCTTTACTATTTATTATTATCGTTATCATTATTACTGTTGCCATGATTATTTTGCATTGTCATTTATACTAATATTAGAGTCAACATCAGCAACATTAACATTGCTATGCTTTTAATTGTAACTTTATCCTCCCTACTATCGTTCTCCTCCTACTCCTCATCTTCCTACATACCTTCTTCCTCTTCATCATCATCTCTATCATCATCACCACCATCACTTACTTTAGTCTACCCTCAAATTCACTCCTACCATTACCGGCAACAGAAAACGATCAATACCATTTATAACGTGTCAACGCCTTTTCCATGTTCAGCTCTGGTAATAGGTGATTAAATCCCTCCCCGCCCCCCCCCCCCACCCTATTTCCACTCGTCCCTCCCCCCATCATAACCCCCAATCATGAGTACGCGCGGTTTATTTCCAATTGAACCGTGAGTAATTGGGTGTAATTTGGGAGTGCTTAAGAAAGGCATCAATTATGAACGGGCTTGATCCTTACTATTGCGTATGGAATTGTCACCAAATAGGATTAGGAGAGAGGGAGGAAGGAGGAGGGAAGGGGGGGGTGATGGGGAGGGGTAAGAGGATGATGGGGGAGAGGAAAGAGGATGGTGGAGGGAGGGGGGTAAGAAAATGATAGGGGGAGGGGAGTCTTTGATACGAAAAGGTAGGGGAATGAATGTGTAGGTGTAGGTGTAGAGGTGCTTAAAGATTTTTTTTTTGTGTGTGTGGTTTTGGCGTCAGGAAAGGAAATCCACATACACTCAGGCACATACACATGTACTTACATGTATTCATATACAGACACGCACTCACATAAACGTTCACACTCATATACACAAAGGAACGCATTCACACACACACACTACCAAACACGTACACACACACACACACACACACACACACACACACACACACACACACACACACACACATATATATATATATATATATATATATATATATATATATATATATATATATATATATATATATAATTGTGAGTCCATTTGATACCCATAACACATAGATATATACTTTCTACGTTGATCCGCCATTCGTTTTGAATTTGTCTCTAAATACAAAAGCCTCGTTTATTTAATTTCTAATTCACTTATATATACTTACTGTCTTTTTAATACTAATGGTAATGATAGTGATGACAATAAAGATGATGAAGATGATGATGATGATAATGATAATAATAATAATAATAATAATAATAATAATAACGATAATAATAATAATAATAATAATAATGATAGTAATAATGATAATAATAATGATAATAACAATGAGTATTTTCCTTATTATTGTAATTATCACCAGTGTAATTAT
>NC_051426.1:6172419-6177419 GCF_015228065.2 Penaeus monodon | reverse complement strand
CAGCTTTTCCCGGCGGGCCCAAAAATGAAACCCACCCTTGAAAAAAAAAAACATTTTAACATATACATATACACACCACACACACACACCACACACACCCACATATAATATATAATATATATTATATATATATATGTTGTGTGTGTGTGTGTGTGGTGTGTGTGTTGGTGTTTGGGGGTGTGTGGTGTGTGTGTGTAGTGTGTGTGTGTTGCGTTGGGGGTGTTTTTTATGTGTGTGTGTTGTGTGTTTTTGTAGGTATGTGGTTGTGGTTGTTGTTGTGTTGTGTTGTGTTGTGGTGTGTGTGTGTGTTGTGTGTGGCGTGTGTTGATATATCATAAAATATAAATATATATATATTATTATAATATTATAATTATATATATACAATATATATTTTATTTTATAAGCATTAGTGTGTGTGTGTATGTGTGTGTGTGTGTACATATGTATGCATAAATGTATATGTATCTACACCTACAGTCGAACACACACTGGTTGTGTATATAGACAGAGACAGATAGTGATGAATGGCAGAACAGATAGAAAGAGAGGAGAGGAAAGGGAAAAGGAGAAAGAATAAAAGCTGAAAGAACAATAATAGAACGGAGAAAACATAGAGACAGAGAAGAACAAAAGAGAAAGTTTTTTAAAAATAAAACCAAATAATGATACTGATGAGGAATAAATGCATGAAAAAAAGCAGAAGAAGAAAAGAAAACAAAAGAAAAAAATGGAAAAAAACCCAAGAAAGGAGAAGAAAAACCCGGAGATGGAGGGAGAAGGGAGAGGAAGAGAGGGGAGAAGAGGAGAGAGAGAGAGAGAGAAGAGAGAGAGGAGGAGGAGAGAAGAGAGAGGAGAGAGAGGAGAGGAGAGAGAAAGAGAGAGAGGGGGGGGGGGGGGGGGGAGAGAGAGAGAGAGAGAGCGGGAGGGAGAGGGAGAGAGAGAGAACCAGAGAGAGAGAGAAAACGAGAGAGAGAGAAAGCATAAAAGTTGGAGAGGCAGCCAGGAACGGTGGAGGGAGGGGGGGAGGGGGTAAGAGCAAGCGGGAGAGGGGGGGGGTGGAGGAGAGGGGGGGGGGGGTGACGGGGGGACAAATTTTCGGCCGAGTGTCATTCGCACTCCCCCCCCCCCCCCCCCCTCACCCCCATCTATTGTACCGGCGTCGCTTTTGGGGGGAATTGTGTGCTTATAACCCCCCCTCCCCCCTCCCCCCGCCCCTCCCCCTCCACCTCGCTGACACGTTCCTCCTGCTTATTTCTTCCTTGTTCTTGTCTTTCTCTTTGTCTCTTTTCTCTGCGTTATTATCGTTTTTCTCTCTCTTTCTTCTTCTTTTCATCTTTGCTTTTTTTTTTTTTTTGTCTTTTTTTTTTTCTCTGGTTGCTCTTCCCTTCTCTTTATTCTTCTCCCTTGCCTTTCTCTTGTCTTCTCGTTTCGTCTCTTCCTTTATTCTTTTCTCCTTCCTCCTTATCTTTTCTTTTCTCCTCTTCCTTCCTTTTCCCTTTTCCTCCTCTTCTGCTTCTACCACCTCTCGTCTCCTCCCTTCTCTATCTCTCCTCTTCGCTTTTCCTTCTCTCCATTCGCTTTCCTCTTTCTCTCTCCCCTCCCTCCTTTTCCTTTCCTCCTCCTCCCATTCCTCATTTTCCCTTTCTCTCTTCTCTCTTAATTTTCCTTCTATTTTTCCTTCTTCTCTCCCTCATCGCTCCCTTCCTTTTCCTCTTCTCCTTTCTTCTCCTTTCGTCTCCTTTCTCCTCCTTCTTCCCTCCCCTTCCCCTTCCCCTGATCAATCTCCCTTTTAATCCTTCTTTCACCCCCTTTACTTCTTTCTCTTTATCTCCCTCTTCTCTCCTTCCCCTTTCTCCTTCTTCTTCTCTTCTTCCCTTTCTCCTGTTTCTTCTCTTCTTCCCTTTCTCCTTCTCCTTCTCTTCTCCCCTTTCTCTTTCTCTTTCTCCCACTCTTTCCCCTTTATTTGTTCTCCATTTTTTATATCTATTCATTCTCCTTTCCCCTCATTCCCTCCCCTCTTCTTCTCCTTCTCCTTCTCTCTCCCCCTTTCTTCTTTCTTCTCCCCCTCTCCCCCTTCTCCTTTTTAATTCTCCCTCTCTTCCCTCCTTTCTCCATTCTCTCTCTCCCACGCTTCCCCTCTTTCTCCATTCTCCCTCTCCCCCTCTTTCTCCATTCTCCCTCTCCCCTTCTTCCCCCTTTCTCCATTCTCCCTCTCCCTCTTTTTCCCCCTTTCTCCATTTTCCCTCTCCCCCTCTTCCCCTCTTTCTCCATTCTCCTTCTCCCCCGCTTCCCTCCTTTCTCCATTCTCCTTCTCCCCCGCTCTCCCCTCTTACTCCATTCTCCCTCTCCCCCTCTCCCCTCTTTCTCAATTCTCCCTCTCCCCCTCTTCCCCCTCCTCCCCCCCTCCCCCAACAGGTAAGCCCCCAACCGTGTGTGTGGGTTTCTGTTATTGTTCTGTTTTACTTCGTACTTTGTTTTATAATTTACGCAGCGCACGATCTTTTATAGGTTCGTGTGTGCGTGCGTGCGTGAGTGCGCTTTGTGGCTCCACGTATGTGTATGTGTGTGAGTGAGTGTATGTGTAAGTGTTTGTTTGTTTGTGTGTGCGTGGATGTGCGTGCGTGTGTGTGTGTGTGTGTACGAGTACGTGTTTGTTTGTTTGTGTGAGCGCGCGCGCGTGTGTGTGTGTGCACTGAGGTGAGTGGACTGGGAGTGGGAATTTATGTGTGTTTCTGTGTGTTTACTGGCGTGTTTCTTAAGTCCTGCTAAGTCATCACCTACATGCGTTTCTATGCTGATATTTTTTTTGGATTTGTGCACGGTTGCATTATGTGTATGTGTCTTTGGATTAGTGGATGTACGTGTATGCACGTATGAAAATATATGTATGCTAATGTATGTACTTTGTGTGCTTATGTGTGTCTGCATGTGTGTCGGTTTGTAGGTATTGCTTTGTATATCATTATCATACGCATGAATGAGTGCATGCGAGCTTACATGTATCTTTAGCTGTACATTTGTGTATGTGCTACTATGCTTTTACAACGCACTTTTCTTTAACGCAACCAAACCCTGACAGACGTTGCCTTTTATTCATTATTCATTCGTTTTTGTTCGCGGAGTGAGGACAGTGATACCAGCGATGGCGGAAGTAGTGATGTGTTGATGTGGCACTGTAAGCTTGGCACTGTGGCGAGGGGGGGGAGAGGGGGGGGAGAAGATCGGAGAAGGAGAGGGGGAGGGAGAAAGGAGAGAGAGAGGAGGATGAATATGGAAGGGCGAGAGAGAGAGAGAGAGAGAGAGGAGAAGGAGAGAGGATGAGAAAGATGGAGTGGGGAGGGGGAAGGTGTGAAAAGAGGGATGGAAGATAGAGAGAGAAAGAGAGAGAAAGAAAGGGAGGGAGCGAGAGGGGGAGGGAGAAGAGAGGAGGGAGCAGAAAAGGATGAAAGAAGAACAGAGGGAGGGGAAGGGGAAGGAGTGGGGAGGGGAGGAGGAGGAGGAGGAGGAGGAGGAGGCCGGGTCTCTAGCTAGGCAATTCTCTCTGTCTCTCTCACTTATACCGCCGAAGCTCGTAATTCTTAGTGTTAACTCTGTCATTAACCCAAACATGGCACCCACATAGTGATTGTGGCACTGAGTGTCAACTGCGTGCCATTCCTCTCCTCCCCCAACTCCCTCTCCCTCCCCCTCTCTTTCTTTCTTTCACTCTTTCTTCTTTCTCATTCTTCAATCCTGTTTTCTTTCATTTGCTTTTTATTTATTTTTTTTATGTTTTTTTTTTCTCTCTCTTCTCTTCTCTTCTGTATTGTTAATTTTTTTTTCTCCACCTTACTGCTCTCTCTCTCTCTCTCTCTCTCTCTCTCTCTCTCTCTCTCTCTCTCTCTCTCTCTCTCTCTCTCTCTCTCTCTCTCTCTATCTATCTATTTATCTATCTACACATACATGGGTATGTATATGGTGTAAGATTTTTTTTCTTTCTTTCTTTTTTTTTCCTTTTTCTTTTGCTCTCTTTTTCTCCCCTACATTCTTACCCTCCCCTTTCTTCCTTCGCCTTTACCCAAGCCCCCCGCGTGACAGAAGCCTCTGTTCGTTTCCTTTCCTCCTATCCCGAGCCTTTCCTTCCCTCCACGCACCATTCCCCCTTTCCCTCCCTCCACACCCCTCCCTATTCCCTTTCCCTCCCTCCACACCCCTCCATATTTCCATTCCCTCCCTCGACACCTCTCCCATATCCCATCCCTCTCTCCCCTATCACTTGCATCCCTACACACCCGTCCCATGTCCCCTCCCCATCTCCATTTCCCTCCCTCCCCACCCCATTCCCCCTTTCCCTTCCCTCTATACCCCTTCCCCTTTCCCTCCCTCCACACCCCTCCTCCATCCCCTTTCCCTCCCTCCCCGCCCCTTCTCCCTTCCCTCCCTCCACACCCCTCCTCCATCCCCCTTCCCTCCCTCGCCGCCGCTTCTCCCTTCCCTCCCTCCAGTCCCACAGCATTGACAGTGATACCTCAGCAGCGTCGCCTGGTAAGCTCACATACAGAGCGTGGTGTGTGTTGTCGCATATATATTGACATTACGGTATGGCTTTCGCGTGACACTCTCCTGCGTATTAGCGGGTGACATTTTTACCCTGTGCATGAGGGCCGTCGCTGTGGTATGGCGCAGTGTGTTGGGAGACGCCCCAATAGTAGGGAATGAATGCGTGTGTGGGCGTGTCTCTTTGAAGCTTATGTGGGTGGATATGTTTACAGGGATACAGTGTGTTTTATACGTACATACCAACCTCCCCCCCCACACACACGCAAGCACAAAACGCACATGTATTTAGATACATATATAGCTATAGACGTAAGTATGGCTATATACACACACATAGGCACGCGCTCACTGTAAATAAGAACAAGAACAAGGAAACAAGACGACCATGCTTAAGGCCCCGAGGAAAACGAATACGGGAAAAAGGGGGGGGTGTGTATGGTAAAATAAAAAATACATTT
>NC_051426.1:6162958-6165458 GCF_015228065.2 Penaeus monodon | reverse complement strand
TATTTTATCAGCCTTTCCTCTACACATCCACGTCTATGCTCTCATGTTTCTCCATCCCCCCCTCTTTATCGAAATGTTCTCTTTACCCACCCACTTTTTCTGCTTTATCTCCATCCTTTTCCTTCCTTCTTTTTCCTCCTAACACTCCTTCCACCTTATTCCTCTCCTTATACATCCCCACTGACTCTCCTTCTCCTTTTTTCCTATACATCCTTACTGCACTTATTCCCTCTACACCTCCAAAACCTTCTCCTTTATCCCTTTCCCCTTCTTTCATCCTGTCTATCCACCTACTCACCCTTTTGTCGAGGATTGACGCTTCCACAATGTTTACCTTTTAGACAAACCTCATGTCCTTTCTTGATTAGGTCCCAGCGATGCTCATTAAGCCGCTTCTTGTGAATTCAACGTCTTGTTGATACTGCAAAGAAAACGGAACATGGGGGGTTGGGAGTGTTGATATTGCAAAGAAAACGGAGCTTGCAGGAAATTTTGTTGATACTGCGAAGAAAACGGAGCCTGGGGGGTGGGGGTGTTGATATTGCAAGGAAAACGGAGCTTGCAGGAAATTTTGTTGATATTGCGAAGAAAAAACGGAGCCAGAGGGGACTCTTGTTGATATTGTGAAGAAAACAGAGCCTGGAGGGACTCTTGTTGATATTGCAAAGAAAACGGAGTTTGGGGGATATCTTGTTGGTATTGCGAAGAAAACGGGCTTAGAAGCTAATCTTGTTGATACTTCAAAGAAAACGGAGCTTAGAGAAAAACTTGTTGATAGTGCAAAGATAGTGCAAATAAAAATGATAATAATGATAATAATTATAATAGTGATAATAATAGTAATGGTGATAATTAAAAGATAATAACAATGATAATAATGATAATAATAATAATAATTATTATTATTATTATTACCATTATTATTACTATCATTGTTATTATTTCATCTGTTACTATTATTATAATGATAAAAATGATGATGCTATTTGTAATATTGATAAAGTAATGATGATAATAACAATGGCGATAATGACAATGATAATGAAAATAACAATGATAGCAATAATTCTAACTATATTTATATGTATGCAAGGGTATGTTTGCGATTCTGAGTGGATATGTGTGTGTGTCCATGTGTGTGTGTGTGTGTGTGTGTGTGTGTGTGTGTGTGTGTGTGTGTATGTGTTTGTGTGTTTGTGTGTTTGTGTAGGTGTGTGTGTGTGTGTGTGTGTGTGTGTGTGTGTGTGTGTGTGTGTGTATTAGTGTGCATGCATGTGTCCTTACGTGATGGTATGCGAACCCATTTGCTTGTGCTTTTGTGCTTGTAAATAGTTAATGCATCCTCAGACCCGAGTATCAATTATAATCGAATTCAAAAAGACATCAAAGAAACAAAGAAACTATTTCTGCTGATATTAAAGGCTAAGATATAAAAGGAAAAAAAAAAGTGTGGACTTAAGTGCACTATTGGACTGGCTTGTAGCACACGGGGAAACAAACATGACAGAAAAAGAATAGGAAAGGAAGGGGGGAGGGAGGGAGAGGGAGGAGGATGGGACGAAAGGGAAAAGGGATGAGAGGGAGGGGAGAGGGGAGGAAGAAGGAAGGGGAAGGATAAGGAGAGAGGCGGAGAAGGAAGAGGGAGGGAGAAGGAGGATGATGAGAGAGAAGTGTAAAAGGGAAAGGGGGAAGAGAAGAAGAGGGAAGGGAAAGGAGAGGGGTGGAGAAGAAAGGGGAATGGGGAGAGAGGAGGAAGAGGGAGGGGGAAAGTAAAAACTGAAGTGTGAGCAAAGGGAGAGGAGGAAAAGATCAAAGGAAAGGACAGAAAGAGAAAGAGAGAGGAAGGAAAAGGAAATGGCCAAGGGAGAGACTTGGAAGCAGAAGAGAAAAGGAGATTGGAAAGGGAAAGGGAACAGAATAACAGAGAAAAGAAGTAGAAGGAATAAGATAATAGGGGGGAGGAGAAGGAAAAGAGAAAGTGAAAGGAAGGGGATGAAGAGAAGAGGCAAGTGGCAAGGATAAAATGAAATAAAGAGAATAAAGAGGTGGAAAGAAAGAGGGGAATAGTATAGGTAAAATAAATAATTTAATTCTAAAAAGTAGAGGAAGAGAAGGGAAGGGGTGAGTGTAAAGGGACCAGGGGATGGGGGTGGGGGTGGGGGGGGCTGCGTGCGTCGGACTCGCAATCACAAACAATCGCGAGATAACAGTAATGTTAGCCAATAACGAATCACGCAAACACCACAGCCTTCTTTTGTAATCATCAGCTTGTCTAACACAGCGAAACTCGGCAATCAAGACGTGGAATTTCGGAGCGCTGGCAACTCTTCACAGATATCATATTTGCTTGCCTTGTTTTTCTCTAAGTGGCTTCAGGTTACCTCCTTTTTCTCTAAATATCCTCTTCCCCTCTTTCTCTCTTTCCGTGTCTGTATGTTTGTCTTCTCCTCTCTCTCTCTCTCTCTCTTTCTTCTTCTCCCCTTCTTTGTTTATGTCTCAG
>NC_051426.1:6155458-6157958 GCF_015228065.2 Penaeus monodon | reverse complement strand
CCTTTGCACTTCCTCTTCATCTACTTTCCCTTCCTTCTCCTTCCTTTCCCCCCTTTCTCCATCTCCTTTGCTCTTACTCTTCCTCAATTTTTCTCTCCTTCTCATCCCCTTTTTCCTTCCTCCTCTTCTTCTTCTCTCTTGTCTCCCTCTTCCCCGAACCTTCTTGTCTTCTTCTTGTCTTCCCTCTTCCCTCTTGTCTTCCCTCTTCCCTCTTGTCTTCCCTCTTCCCCCCCACCTTCTTCTCTACCTCATTATCCCTCCTTCATCATGGTCTTCCATTCTCCTCTCTTTTGTCATATTTCCGCACCCTTTATTCCCCTTCCTTTTCTCCTCCCTATACTCTCTCTCCCATCTCCCTCTTTCTCTTCTCCCTCTCCCACCTCTGTTCACTCCTATTTCCTCTCCCCCATCCGCCCTTCCTTCTTCTTTTCCTCCTCCTCTCTCCTTCCTACCCTTCCTCCTCCTCCTCCTCCTCCTTGTCCTCCTCTTCTTTTTCGTCTCCCCCCTCTTCCTCCTCCTCCTCCTCGTCCTCGTCTTCCTCGTCCTCCTTTTTCCCTTCCTCCCTCCCCCCTTTCTTCTCCTTCCCCCATCCTCTCGCCTCTCCCCACACTCCTCCTCCCTTCCTTCTCTTTCTCCCCCCTTCCTCCTCCATCTCCCCCCTTCCTCCTCCTCCCCCTTTCCTCCTCCATCTCCCCCCTTCCTCCTCCTCCTCCCCCTCTCCCTGCCGTCTCCGAATTACTAGTTTCGGCCTTGGCTTCGGCTATTAACTCGGCCATTCCGGACTCAGCGATAACGAGATTACCGAAGAGTGAAAATACACTTAAAAGAGATAACGAACCGGGTGGGGAGGAGGGGAGGGGAGGAGGGAGGGCATACGACCAATCCCCTCTCTCTCTCTCTCTCTCTCTCTCTCTCTCTCTCTCTCTCTCTCTCTCTCTCTCTTCACATCCCCTGTCCCTTTCTCTTCTCTCTCCTCTTTCACTTTTTTTCCCTCGTTTCTCTCTCTCTTTCTCTCACTTGCTCTTTTCTTCTCCTTTTCCTACTCCTCTTCTCTTCTATATTCTCTCTTCCTTCCATTTTTCATTTCTTTATTTTCTCCTCTCTCTTTACCTCTCTCCCCTGTCCCTCTTTTTCCTTCCTATCCCCCGTTTCTCCCTTTGTGTCTCTTCCTTTCCCACCTCCTTCTCCATCACCTCTCCTCCTCTTTCCCCTCCTTTCCTTATCTTCCTTTTCCCCTTTTTCTCCTTCGCCTCTCTCCTCTTTTCCCCTCCTTTTCCCTCAACTTATCTATGCCTGTCTCCATCTCTCTTCCTCCCTCTCTTTTTCCTTTCCTCTCCTCCTCTTTCTCCTCCTTCTCCTCTTTTTCTCCTCCTCCCCTTTCTTCCTCCCTCTTTTCCTTCTTTCTCCTCCTTCTCTTCCCCTCTTCCCTCCCCTCTTTTACTCTCTATCCTCTTGCCCTCCACCCTCCCCTCTCTTTCCTCCTCTCCTCCTGCTTTCTCCTCCATCTATTTTCGTCTTCCTCTTCCCTCTCCTCTATCACTCCTCCCTCCCACTTCCTCCTTCTTTATCCTCCTCCCTCCCACTCCTCCATCTTTATCCTCCTCCTCTTTTCGTCTTCGGAGAATGGAAGCTTCCGGGCGGAATAACGAGGGGTAACTGATTGTAAGTGGGAGGTCACACGAGCTTCTATGAAGGAGGGGTGGGGGGTGTATCACGAGGGTATAGGTGGGTGGGGGGATAAGGGGGGGGTTAGGGACTGGGGGGGGAGGTTACATGAGCCTGGATAAGAGTGGTAGGGGAGGGGGTGGAGGCCGGCGAGGGGGAGGGTATATAAGGGCGAGGGGGGAGGTTTGGTGGGAGGTTGCATGGGCCTGTATTAAAGGGGGGTCGGGGTGTATGTATCACGAGGGTTTAGGTAGGGGAGTTGGATAAGGGGGGGGAGGGTAAAGTGGGGATGGGGGGGGGGTAGAGTAAGGGTGGGGGTTAGGGGATGGAAATGGCTTGGGTAGGAGGGGTAATAAATTGAGGAGGGGAAGTGAAAGAGAGAATAAATGAGGAGGCAGAGACAGCGAACAAGGATAATTATTGTTATCACTATTATCATTGTTATTTAATTTATTATTGTTATCATTATCATTATCGTTATTATAATGATGATAATAATAATAATTATTATTATTATTACTATCATTATTATTATCACTGTTATTGATTTTACTATCATAACCATAATCGTTTTTTTTATTCACATTTCATCATCGTCTTTACTGCTATTATCATTACCATTATCATATATAATGTTTTTATCAGTATTATTATCATTATCATTAATATAATTTTAATTATCATTATTACTATTATTAACAATATGTCATAATTATCATTATTGTAAGAATTTTCATTATTAATATGGTGCTACATATATTTCTTGACACCACAGCTTACCATATGGCGATGGTGGTTATTACTATCACTATTATCACTACTAATATCATGATCA
>NC_051426.1:6120458-6137958 GCF_015228065.2 Penaeus monodon | reverse complement strand
TCTCACATTCGTAAGTAGTCCTATATACAAAGGAATTTATTTTACAGATCCCAAGCATGGTGGAAAATTGCCAAAAGGCTGGATTTGTTTAAGAAGACCTGCCATCAACAAGTAAATCCTACAAGATATGTTAAATATTTTGAAGCCGGGTTGTATATGAAAACCATATCTCCACGCTTGATACATTCCACAGCCATAAACTTTAAGATTTCTCTTGAAATCTTTCGCACAGTGAAAGGTTTACTACGAAAAGATTTCGTCATATTAGTTGTTTAGTTTATTGTAAATATATACAGACATATATATATATATATATACATATATATATATATATATATATATATATATATATATATATATATACATATATATATTTGTGTGTGTGTGTGTGTGTGTGTGTGTGTGTGTGTGTGTGTGTGTGTGTGTGTGTGTGTGTGTATGATAAATATGTATGTGTATATATATATATATATATATATATATATATATATATATATATATATATACACAAATATATATCTATCTATATATATATATATATATATATATATATATATATATATATATATATATATATATATATATATATACATACACAAACATATATATATATATATATATATATATATATATATATATATATATATATATATATATATATATGCATATGTATTTTTCTGTATATCTATTCATTCATCCAATAGCAAATCAGTCAATCTTTTTATCTGCCTATCTGTCATCCATCCATCTGCCTACTCGCCTCTCTGTCCTTCTAACAATCTCTCTGTATAGCCATTTCCATATATAATAGGCTGTATATCCATCTGTCTGCTTGTATAGGTATCTTTATCTTTTTTTTTTTATCTGCATCCTTAATACAAATCTATTTACCTATCTACTTATCTCTACCTATCTATTTATGCCTTGCTATCCATTCAGTAATCAACCTATTAATGATATATCCACGAATACGAATACATGTCCGTGGCTTCGTCTCTGTGTACGTATTTGCACGCGGATGGGTTTGTCCACACGCACCCACGCACGGCGACCGAAACGAACGGACGAAAGCGCGAGACAAAAACCCGAAAAGTAAAGAAAAATCGTTGGAAAAGAGAGACCGATCGAGCTCTCTGTGCTTCCTTCCTTCCTTCCCGTCGCAGTACGTGGCACGCAGAGGTCGGCCACTTTTAATTGCAAACTTCTGCAAGATCGCACGAGTGCAACACAAAGCTTCGGCCAATTAATCAAAGCGTTAATTAACCCAAGTTCAATTGACAATTTTCACGCAGACAAGGAGCGGGATAGAAGCGGCGCGCTGGACGTATTCATCTGAGGCTGTGATTTTCCAGGCAGACAGACAGACACACCAGACAAACAGACAATAGCGTGGAAGAGTGAAGACTCATGGATACGTTTTAGACGGAGAGACAGAAGGCTACATGCGCGACGGGGGGATGAGAAGAATCCTGGATACATTTCAGCCAGACTGAGAGAAAGAGAGGGAGAGAGAGGGGGGAGGAGGTGAGAGAGAGGCACAGAGAGAGATTGTTTTTGCGTTCATTGTGTATTTATTTGAGAAAAAAGAAGGGGGAGATGGATAGCGAGAGAGATAGATATGCACACACACACACACACTTGTGTATGTATATGTATATATATATATATATATATATATATATATATATATATATATATATATATATATGTGTGTTGTTTGTGTTGTGTGTGTGTGTGTTGTGTGTGTGTTTTTTTTTTTAGACAATACCCCTAAACAATTTTTAAAATTTAATAATATTATTTTTTTTATATTTTTTATTTTTTTTTTTTGTTTAAAAAAATTAATATCTATTTTTTATTTTATTTTTTTATATATAATATTTTAATTTTGCAAAAATTTTTTTTTTTTTAAAATTTTGTTTTTTTTTTTTTTTTTTTTTTTTTTTTTTTTTTTTTTTTTTTTTTTTTTTTTTTTTTTTTCCGGATGTAATTTTTTTTCTTCATTGTGTATTTTTTAAAAAAAAGGGGAAATGTAAAAATTAATTGCCACCCCCCTTTGTTTTTTTAAATTTTTTAATTTTAATATATAATATTAAAATAATTTTTTTTTATAGGTTTTTTTTTTTTTTTTTGTTTTTGTTTTTAAATTTAATTTATATTATTAAAATTTATATTTTTATTTTATAATTATAATAATATTAATATATATAAATAAATATTTTAAATTTTTTATATTTAATTTTTAAAACAAACGCACCCAAAACCGCAACCAACAAAAACCCAATAAGGGGAAAGAGGACGATCACCCTCTCCCTTCCTTCCCCCACGGGGGGTCCCCATGCCTCTTAGCAGGCCCCTCCCCCAAATTTAACTTCCCAGGTTCGGGCATCCCAACGAACCTGGGGTCCCTTTTTCCCCCCGGGCCCCTTTTACCCAGGGCCCCGCAAAAGAAAAACCCTGAAGAGGGTCATTACAGGAAACAGGTACCCCAATAAAAATCCGACAAAGACTGGCAGAAAGGTTAAAGACACGAGCTTGGGTTTTCTCATGGTAATTAAAGAGATGTAGCCTTTTTTCCCCCAAACCCAAAACCCACTGTTTTGGGTCTGAAAAAAATATAAATAAAAGAAATAAATTTATTAAGTTAAAGTGTGTGTGGTTTGGGTTTGGGTTTTGGTTTGGTGGGTTTTATATTTAATATAAATAAGTTAATATTTAATAATAAAATATTCAAATAATTTACTTTTATACCATTTTAATTTTATTTTTATATAGTTTTTTAAATCCATTACATTTTAAATTTTGCAACCCCCTAATACAGGGAAAAGCGAAAGGCCCCCACCACCTTTTAAAGCCCCGTCCTATCGGTTACCCAAAGGTCCCCATCTCAAATTCTGCGATTCTCAAAGCCCCAAAAAACCCCCTTTTTGGTGGTGGTTTAGGGTTTTGGAGTTTTTGGGGCCCCTGCGGGGGATTTTGTCGGAGGTGGAGTATAGGTTGAAGAATATTTTTTATATAAAATTAATTTATTATTAAATTATAAAATTTTGCTTTTGTTAAAACCCCCCCAAACCCAACACACACCAAACCCACAAACCCACAACCCCCACACCATATTATAAATAAATTAATTTTTTTAAAATTTATATTTATTATTAAATAATAAATATTTATAATTTTTTTTATTTTTTAAATAATTGTGGTTGTTGGTTGTGCGTGGTTTGGTTTGTTTATTTTTGGTTTTGGTGTGGTGAAACTATATAAAATTAGAAATTAAAATTTAAAATTATATTATAATTAAAAAATTTTATTAATTAATAATTTAAAATAAAATTTTTTTTTTATTTTATGTTTTTTTTTTTGTTTTTTTTTTAATTTTATTATTTATTTTATATTATAATAATTTAATATTAATATTTATATATATTATATATATATATATAAATATATAAAATTTTAATATATTTATAAACCAAACAAAAAAAAAAAAAAAAAACGACACCCATAGTTATGTTATTAAAATAAAAAAAAATTTTTTAAAAAATTTTAAAGAATTTTTGGGGATGTTTTTTTATTTTTATGTGGTTGTTGGGGGTTTGGTGTTGTTGGTTGGTTTTGGTATTTGGTTTTTTGGGGAGGAAATTTAAAATTATTTTTATTTTTATATACAATATAAATATTATAAAAAAATTTATTTATAAAATATAATGTTTTTAATTTAAAATTATATTTTTTAAATTTTTATTTTTTTATATATAATAAATATATTATATATATATTTTTATATATTATATAAATATATATATTTTTTTTGTTTTTGAAATAATAAGAAAATTTTTAATATATTTTTATAATAAATTATAATACATCAAAAAAAGAGAGAGTTTTGCTTGACTTTGGGGAAAACATTGTATTTTTTTTATTGTCCCGAAAGGATTTGGATCAAAAAGTTGGAAAGAAAAATTTGCCATTGGGGAATCCTCGGCCTCCTCTGCGGGGGGTTCTTGAAACGCCACATTCCACCCAAACCCCCCCCCCCCTACAAAGTTTTAAAATTTTTAACGCCACAATACCTTTTTAATCCAATTTTTGTTTTTTCAAAATGAAAAAGTTAAACCAAATAAAAACAATTATTTATGAAATTACTTATAATTATTTTAAGTTTTTTTTTTTTGGTTGTTGTTTACTTTTTTCAGGAAAAAGGGTTTTCTTTCCCTTTTTTTGTTTTTTTTTTTCCTTCTTTTTTGGGGATTTTTCCCGCTTTAAAAAATTTTTTAACTCTTTTTTTTTCTTGCCTGGTTGGTCCAAAAAATTTTTTTTTTTTTTTTTTTTCTTTTAAATAAAAAGAAACGGTTTTTTTTTTTTTTTAAAAAAAAAAAAAAAAAAAATTTTTAAAACAAAAAAAAAAAAAAACATAAAAAACTTTTTTTTTTTTTATCAAATTTTTAAAAAAAAAAAAAAAAAAATTTTAAAAAAAAAAAATAAAATAAAAAAAAAAAAAAACAATAAATAAAAAATATAAAATAAAAAAAATTTTTTAAAAATAAAAAAAATAAATTTTTTAAAAATTTTTTTTCGTCTAAATTTAAAATATTTTAAATTTTTTTATTTAAAATTTTTAAAATTAAAAAAAATAAAAATTATTTAATAATTATATATTATTTTTAATTTTTATTATTTTTTTGATTTTCTTGCACCCCAAGGGCGCTCCAGAAGACACCCCCCCAAAACCCAACAAAAACCCCCCTTTTTAACCCCCAAAAACAACACCCCAACCAAATTAAATAATATTTTAATAAAATATAAATAAAAAAAATTATAAAAATAAATAAAAAACTTTTTTGGGATAATAAAACTAAAAATATAAAAACTTTAAAAAATAAAAAATATATGAATTAAAATATAATATATCCAAAATTTGGGGGTTGGGTAAAAAACCAAAAACCCCCAACCCCAAAACCCAAAACCCCAACAAAAAAACAAAACAAATTTTTTATAATAAATAATATAAAAATAAAAAATAATTTTTTAAAACTTTAAAAAAATAATATAAATTTTTTAATAAATAAATAAAATAAAATTTAAAAATTTAATACCTTTGGGTTATTTTTTTTATTTAAAGAAAAATCTTTAAAAAAAACAAAGGGGGTTTTTTTTTGGTTTTGGGGTTTCCAAAAATTTTTTTTAAAAAAAAACCCCAAAACAACCCAATATTTTTAAAATTAAGGGGGAAAATAAAGTTAAATAATTTAAAAAAAAAAATTTTTTTAAGGAAAAATTTGGAAAATTTTTAAAAAGGTTTTCAAAAGAAAAATTAAAAATAAAATTTTAAATTTTTTTTTAAATTAGGGGGGGAGTGTTGGGGGGTGGGGCAAAAAGGTATTTTTTAATTAAACCCGCAGGCTTTTTTTTCCCCTCCCAACTAGTTTTGTTTTTTGTTTGAAAAAAAAAAATTAAATAAAAATTTTTAAATAAAAATAAATAATAAAATTAAAAATAAAAAAAAATTTTAAAAAATAAAAAGTAAAATTTCCTTATGAAAAAAAATGCCCACGAAAGGGGGTTTTTGGTGTATTAACCCCACTGGATAATTTTAAAAAGAAAAATAAAAAAAAAAAATTTTTTTGTTTTAAAAATATAAAAACATAAATTTTTGCCCTAATAAAATAAAAAATAAAAAATTTAATTAAAAAAAAATTTTTAAAATTTAAAAAACTTAAAATAAAATTAAACAAAAAAAATATTGAATTAAAAATTATAAAAAAAAAAAATAAAAAATAAAAATTTAATAATAAAAAAATTTACATTTTTTTTAAACCCAAAAAATAAGCTAACCCGGGTTTTTGGGTTTTATTTTTTTTGTTGGGAAATTTTTGCCCTGAAAAAAAATTAAAAAATAAAAAATTTTTTTAAAAAAAAATCACACAAACAAAAAACCAAAGGATTAAAGGATTAAAAGTGAGGGGCGGTAAAAAAAAAGGGGAAAAAGGGGGGGGGGCCCGGAATCTTTGTTTTTCAGTTCGGCTTTTGAAAAATCCCCCAAACTCCTGTTGTGTTTTGCAATTTTTAATTTAATAATTCGGTAAAAATAACTTTTTTAAAACTAAAAATATAAAATTAAAATAAAAAATTTAAAAAAAATTTACAAATTTTGGGGTTTTTATTAAATTTTACGAAATTTTTTAAAATTTCTATATTAAAATATAAATTAAAATTTTAAATTATATTTATAAAAATAACTTAATTTTTTTTAAAAAATAATTATAAAATTTATAATAATAATAATTTATATATAAATATATATATAATATATATATAATATATATATAAATATTTATATCCAAAAAAAATATATATTTTTGTTTTTTAATTTATTTTTAAAAATAAAAATTTATTAAGGGTTTTTTTTTTTAAATTTTTTTTTTATTTTTTAAATAATTAAAAAATAAAAATTTTTAAAAAAAAATAAGATAAAAATTATATAAATGTAAAATCTAAAATAATATAAATAAAATTTAATTTTTAACAAAAAATTTTTTTAATTTTTATTAAATGATAAAAAGTTTTTTGGGGTTTTGGGTATTTTTGTGTGTTTTTTTTTAAAATAATAAATTAAAATAATAAATTTAAAAAAAATAAATTAAAAATTATATTATAAAATTATAATAAATTTTTTTTTTTTTTTTTAAAAATAATTTTATTATATTTTTAAATTAATATTATAATATTTTATTAATTTTAATTATATAAATATAAATTAATATTTATATTTTTATATAAAATAATTATATAAATTTAAATATTATTTATATATTATTAAATATATATATATATATTATTATATATATATATTATATATAATATATATATTTTTATATATAGATTTATTTATTTATTAAATATAAAAATTTTATGTTTATAATTATATATATATAATAATTAAAATTATATATTATTATTATATATATATATATTATTAAATTATATAATAAAAATTTATATTTTTTATAATATTATATATATATATATATATATATTATATATTTATAATATATATTATTTTTTTATTTATATATATAACAATTATATTTTTTTAAATATATATAATATAATATATATTATTTATATAATATATTATATATAATATATATATTATATATTAATATATATTATAAAAAAAAAAAATTTAATTATTATTAATTAAAGATTTTTATTTTTTTAATAAATATTATATATTATTATTATTTTATTTTGTTATTAATATTTTTTTATATATTTATAAATTTTTTTTTTTTATTTATTATATATAAAATATAATATTATTTATTTATTTTTTTTATTTTTAATATTTTTTTTTTTATCCCCTAAATTTTATTTTTTATATTTATTGTATTATTTAATATAAATTTTTAAATTTTATTAATTTAAAATATATAATTAATATATTTATTTATTTATTATTATAATTATCAATTTTTTCATATTTTATAATGTACCAACACATTTTCATTTTTAATTTATTAATTAACATTTGGCTTTTTTAAATTTCCTTTTTTTTTTTTCATATAAAAAAATATAAGGGACTTTTTTAAATGAAAAAAAACAATAAAAAATTTTAAAGTTTTTAACTTTTTAATTATTTTTTTTTTTTTTATATTTTTCCCTGTTAATTGATGTTAGTTTTTTTTTTTTTATTTTTAAAAAACCCTATTTATATTTATTTTTTATTTAAAATTATTTTTAATTTATATTTAAAAATTTTTTAAAAATTTTTATTTATTTTTTAAAAATTTAAAATTATATTTTATATTTTTATTTTATAAATATAAAAAAAAAAAAGGTTTTTAAAATTTTTTTAAATAAAATAAAAAAAAAAAAAATAGAAAATAAAATTAAAATAAATATAAAAAAAATAATAAATAATTAAAAATTTTATATTATATTGTATATATTTATAAATATATTTTATTTGTATATATATTAATTTATTATTTTTATAATATTATATTATATTAATATATATATTTTATTTATTATTATAATTATTTAAAAAAAAAAATTTTAAAAAAAGAAAAAAAAAAAAAAACCCAAAAAAAAAATCCCCAAAAAATTTTAAAAATAAAAAATCCCCCCTTTATTTAAATACAAATTGAATTTTTACAAATAAATTTTAAAAAAAACCTTTTCTTCCCAAAATTTTGTTAAACAAAATTTTCTTTTATTTTTTATACCAACCCCTTCATTCTTTTGATATTTTTCTTTTCTTCTCTTTATTCTTTTTTTTATTTCCCCCTTTACTCCCCCCCCCCCTCCCCCCCCCCGCCCCCCCCCCCCACACACCCCAACCCCCCCCCCCCCCCCCCCCCCCCCCCCCCGCCCCACCCTGCCACCCCTTTTTCCTCCCTCACCCCTCGTTTTCTTCTCACACTAACCCCCTCTCTTTCCTTTGGGGAAACGAAACGTTAAATTTTATTCGGATACCCCCCTCTTTCACTGGCCCCCGATTTTTTTTGATTTTTTTTCCTTTTTTTCCTTTTCTTTTTTTTTTATTTTTTATTTATTTTTTTTTTTTTTTTTTTTCCCGTTTTTTTTCCGTTTTTTATCTATCATTCGTTCATTTTTTTTTTTTTTTTTAAAAAAAATTTTTTTGAATCCCTTTTTTCTCTCCCCTCTCTCTTTTTTTTCCCCTCTCCCCCCCCCCCCCCTTTTTCCCCCTCTCTTTTTGGTCCCGGAAAAGGGCCCAAATCCACTTCTTTCACATTCCCCCTTTTTTCTCTTTTTTTCTTTTTCTTTTTCTTTTCTCTTTTTTTTTTTTTTTTTATTTTTTTTTTTTTTCCTTTTTTTTCCCTTTTCTTCTCTCTTTTTTATTTTTTTTTTTTCCTCTCTTCCTTCTCTCTCTTTCTCTCTCTCTCTTTTTCCCCTCTCTCTCTCCCTTCCCCCCTCTCTCCCCCCCTCTCTCTCTCCTCTCTCTCCTCTCTCTCTCTCTCTCTTCTCTTCTCTCCCTCTCTCTCTCTCTCTCTCTCCTCTCTCCTCTCCCCCTCTTTCTCTTCTCTCTCCCTCTCCTCTCTCTCTCTTTCTCCCCCTTTCTCTCTCTCCCCTCCTCTCTCTCTCCCCTCTCTCTCTTTTCTTTTCTCTCTCTCTCTCTTCTTTTCTCTCTCTCCTCCCCTTCCCCCCTCCCCCTCTCTCTCCTCTCTCTCCCTCTCTTTCTTTTCTCTCCTCTCCCCTCATTCTCTTCCCCCTTCTCTCTCTCTCCTCCCCTCTCTCTCTTTTCCCCCCTCTCCTTTTTCTCTCTCTCCTCCCTCTCCTCCTTCTCTCCCCCTCTCTCTCTCTCCCTCTCTCTCTTCCTTCTTCTCCTCTCCCCCTCTCTCCCTCTCTCTCTCTCCTCTCTCTCTCTCTTTTCCTGTCCCCCATCTCTCTCTCTCTCATTCTCTCTCCCTCTCTCTCTCTCTCTCTCTCCCTCTCTCTCCCCTCTCTCCTTCTCTCCCCTCTCTCTGTTTTTTTTCAAAGATTTTGTTTATTCATTTACTTTTTTATTAAAAAAAATCTTCTATTTTTTTCTTTGAATGCATATATTTAGTGAATATCAAAGCTTATCAACTACATTATATTCTTCAATTTTTTGTTTTGATTTTGTCTTTGTAAATATTTTCAGTGTTTTGATTTAAAGGTTTCCCTTTAATTTTGCTTTTTTTTGTATTTTTTTCTTAGTATTTAAAATTTTTTTAAATTTTTTCCCCTATCTTAATTCCTGGCTTCTATTTCGTGTTTTTCGTTTTTTTTAGTTATTTTTCGTTTTGGGTTTGTTTATCCACATCTTTATATCGCCTTTGTGTTTACTATTTTGACACTTTTATTTTTTTCCTTATGCATTATTCTCATTTCTGTAATTTCTATTAAGGCCATTAGCTTCCTGGGAAAGGGGCCCGGTTTATCTTACTTTTTTTTAACGTTGTAGAAATTTTATTCAGGGCTTCATCCAAGATCAATAAATTATTTCTGTAACTCTTTTTTCGAAATCTTAACTTTCAAAAATCAAGGTAACGATTTCTTTTTTTAAAAGTTCCCTTTAAATAAAAATCAAATTTTTTTGTCCCAGCGTCTAAATTGGGCCAAAACGTTTCTGATATCACAGTCCCTTATAAGCTTTCCAGAAGGTTACAATCTGCGAAAGAAAAAAGAAAGAAAAAAAAACCATAATAGGAGACACTACCCCGCTAGTAAAACAGAAGTCAGATGGGGGGAAATAAGCTTAAAGCATCTCCTTTACTACATCGAGTTAACTTTTCTGCTCGTGCTTAGACAAGGCAATAATCTACAAATAGATTACGTGCTAAGAAGGGGTTTCATATGGGCTTGAGGGCAAAAGGGAAAGGGAAACCCTTTGGGCTTTTGAATGGAGGGACAGAATTTTTTTTAAAGATCTCGAAGGGGAATGACAGGAAAAACTGAAAAAAAGAAAATTATTTAGAAGCGGGGAAAAAAGAAAGGAAAAGAAATCGACTTTTAAAACAGACAAAAAGATGAAAAATTCTGTCTTTTCATATCTCGTCACATTTTTATGGGGATATTGACGTAAAATTGGATGTCACTTTTTTATCAAACTTTCTTGTCACTTACTTATCAGGGGGAATCGTCCATTTTTTTTTTCTTTTTTCTTTAAGAAAGAAAAAAATTTTCCCCTTGTTCTTCATAACAAAGATTTCACGAGGAATTATCTTCCCGAATTTTCCACTTTATAATGGATTGGGTTTTGTAAAATCCCTTTCACAGTTTTAATTAGTAAATGAAATTATTCTTATGAATATATATATATATTATATTAAAATATTTTATATTAATAAAATTTTATATTTATATATATATAATATATAGTATATATATATATTTAAAATTTTATATTAAATATATATAATATATTAATTTTATATATATCATTAATTAATATATTAAAATATATTATATATATATTTTTTATATATATATATATATATTATATATATATAATTATATTATAATTTTATAATATGTGTGTGTGTTGGTGTGGGGTGTGTTGTGTGTGTGTGTGTGTGTGTGTGTGTGTAAATTTTACTATATATATGTAATATATATATTTTATATATATGTATATATATATAAATTATATATGTATATAATATATTATATATATATATATAATATATATATTATTATATATTTTATTATTCAAAAACTAAATTTTTGTATTAAATTAAAATTGTGGGAAAGGGCATTCTTTTAAGTCCATTATAAAATGAACTTCTGTGGTGTGTGTGTTTTTTGCATAATATAATATATATATATATATATAATATATTATATATAAAATATATATATAATATATATATATTATATATTATATTATATATAATATTATTATTATATATTATATATATATATTAAAATATATTATAATATATATATATTTTAATATTATATATATATATTTATTTATTAAAATATATATATTATTAATTATAAATATATTTTATATATTAAAATTATATATATAATATAATATATTAAATTATTATTATTGAATTTTAATATTATATATTTTATATTATATTATATATATATAATTTTATATAATTATATATATATATAAATTAAAAACAAAACCATTACTTTAAAATTTGCAGGAAGGGAAACCCCAAGATAAATAAACTTTTTCTGAAGAAACCTTTGACTACGAAAGGATTCAAAAAGAAACCCGGAAAAATAGCCCTAAGGGCCTTTTTGCGACGTTGGAATTTCGAAATCCGGGGGCTAATTCCCTTTTTCGCATTATCCTCGTTTTTTTTCGGGTTAAATTTTTTTTTTTATTATTGTTTTTTTTTTTTCTCTCTCCTCCTCTCTCTCTTCTCCCTTTTCCTCTCCCCTCTCTCCCTCTCTCTCTCTCTCTTTTTTTATATAATATATATTTATATATATATATAATATAAAATATATATATATTAATAATATTATAATATTATATATACATATAACATACAAAATCATCATACATATATATAATATAATATATTTAATTATTATATATATATTATATAATTTTTAATTATTTGTAACTATATATATTTATATATATATATATATAAATATATTATATTATATAATTATATATATATATATGTATATTGGTGTTTGGGGTGTGTGGTGTTGTTTAATTTTATATTATTATATAAAATATTTTATATATTATATATATATAATTTTTTATATTATATATATAATATATATATATATCACACACACCACAACCACACACCAAAAACACACACACACACTAATATATATATATATATAATAATATATATTTATATATATTTAAAATATATATTTATATATAGTAGATAATAGTATAGATATAGATATAGATATAGATATAGAATAATATATATAAATTTTATATATATATTATATTATATATATATTTAATATATTTATTTTTTTTTTTTATTTATTCATTTATTTATTTATTTTTTATGTATATATAATATATACATATATATATACATTATTTTTTATATTAATATAAATATATATATATATTTATATATATATAATATTATATAAATATTATATATATATATTATATATATACTGTATATTTATATTGAAGTTATTTATATATATATAAAATATATATTTTAAAATTTTATATATAATATATATATATATGTATTATTATATAATATATTTTAATTTTTATATATAATATTTTATATACTATGTTACAAAAAATTTAAAAATTTTATATTTATATTTATATATATTATTATATATTATATATTATTTATTATGTGTGTGTGTGTGTGTGTTTTGTGTGTGGTGTGATATTATATATTATTATTTTATTATATTATATATTTTATATTTATATATATATATTATATATTTTATATATTATATATATATAATTTCACAAACCCACACACACACACACACCAACACCCACCCACACCCCCACCCCATAATATATATTTATAAATTTATATTATATATATATATATATATATATATATATAAAATTTTTATAATAGATAGATAGATAGTAAAATAGTTGATATAGAAAATATAGATATAGATAATATATATATATTATATATATTTATTTATTTTAAATTTTTTTTTTTTCATTTAATTTTTTTATTTATTGTTATATGTTTATTAAATATTATTAAATTATATATAATATATATTTAAAATATATATATTATAATAATAATTGATATATATTATATATATAATATTATCTATATATATATATATATATATATATTTTATAACAAAACCCCCACACACCACACACACCAAAACCCTAAAAGTGTGTATAATTTTGTATGATGTGTATATAATTTTTAATTTATATATTATATATATATATATTATAATATTATATATTATATATGTATATGTATTAAAATGCTAGTATTTTAAAATATTTATTTATATATATATATATATATATATAATATATATAACCCTATATATACATCACACATAATAGCAGTTCATTTATTTTGCCTGACGTTGAGAGAGTCGGCGGAAAAAAACCACTGGAAACCCAAGTATTATTGAAATACAAGCTTTGTTTTTTGTTCATCAAAACTGAATGCCGGGACAACAAAGCTCTTTTTTTTGGGCCAAAATTTGAAAAAGTAAATTGCTTTTTTTCATTTTTTTTTTTTCAAAAGAAAAGGTTTGGGTTAAGGTTCCTCGTTTTTTTTTTTTTTTTCTGTCTTCTGTGCTCCATTAATTTCTCTTTTTTTCTTTTTTCTTTTATAATTATTGTGTGTTTTTTTTTATTAAAAATATATATTATAAAATATATATATTATATATAATATTAAAATAATAATATATTAATTTTCAATTATATATATACATACACACACACACACACACACCACATAATATATATATATATATTTATATATATTATATATTTATATATAATATATATATATATATATACTTTACATATATTTAATTTTATTAATTTTATTATATATATATATATATACATATTTTTTTATACATTCACTTTTAAAACACACCACACACAACAACCACACAACACACTTATATATATATAATATATATTATATATATATAATATATATATATATATATATATAATATAATAATTTTAAAAATTGTGTGTGTGTGGTTTTGCGTTTTTTTGGGGGAAAATTTGTTAATTTTATATATATAATATATTATATTATTTTATATATAATATATATTATTATATAATATTATATATATTATATATATAATATATATATATATAAAATATATATTATATATATTATATATTTTTTATTATAATATGAAATGCAAAAAACTCTTCCCTGCGATACTGGAAGAAAAAACCCCCAAAAACAAAATTAGATTTATTGAAAATGAGCTACAGTTTCGAAATCCACCTGGGTTCCATCTTTAGGGCTGAAGAGGAAAGGGAAGGGGGGGGTATAAAAAAGAGAGAGGAGAGGGAACGCGGGAAAACGGGGGGGGTGGGAAAAGAAAACGGAAGCAGAGAAGTTCACATCGGTCGGAGGTCGGGCGGGACTATGCGCCGGTGGGCCCGGGATACTGAAGGGGAGGATATGGGAAGCAAGGGGGCTGTCCATATACAGGGAAAACCCCTGCATATGGTATGTACATACCCCTTTTTTCTCATACCACCCTCTCCATGGGAAGAGAGGTTTGCCACCTCGCTTTCCTTCCGCCCCTTCGCATCTGTGACCCCCAGTACCTGGATGGGGAACGTCTTTCCCTTTGCGCTCTTTCTCCAAACTGGCCACCGGGCTGTTCTCGTGCCGCGTTATCCAGGGCGGGCTACCTTCTATCACACCTCCTCTTAAATTGACTCCCCTTTTCCCGTCCTCACCCGCCCTACCTGAGGAAAAATTTACTCTTCCGCCGCCCTCTTCACCCTCTCAATGCGGTGATCTTTTGCCAGGTGAACACTCTCCGTCGCAACCTGGGCCATAACCCTCCTTCCTCCGCGAAGTGGGCACCTATGCTGTTCCTTGTGCCCCCTGTACAAGCAACTTTGGCGAAAAAGGCCCAGTCTTCCAAGCGTCGTCTCAACATAATACCTTTCCGGGGGCACAAAAAAATAAAGCCCTTTTTGCCATCCTGGGGCCTGGCCTCAGATGGGCTGGGCGCAGCGCGGATTGTGTTTCCTTCCGCCCATGTCCCTCCCGCAGACTGGGGGGAATCTTCCTTTTTAAGCTCTGCCTAATTTCAACTTGAACAGCGGCTTTTTTTCCTCTGACACCTCCCTTTCTTCCCATTCCTCCGCCTTCTACCCTATGCCGGGCCCCCCGGCCATATCCCCCCCCGATCCTCCGACCTATTGAACTTCCTCCCGCTTTTCCCTTCGTCTGTCCTCACCCGCCCCGTGTTCCCCGTTGCCTCTCCTCTCTCTCTTCTATACCCCCCCCTCTCCCCTTTCCCTTTTAGACCTGAAAATGGAATCCAGGTGGATTTCGAAATGTATCTCATTTTCAATAAATCTTTGTTTTTGTATTGTGGGTTTTTCTTCCATTATTTATATATATATTTATATATTTATAATATATATTATATTATATAATATATAATATATATATATATAATTTTGGGGGTTGTTGGGGGGGTTGTGTGTATATATATTATATATATAATTTTTATATATTATATAATTATTATATATATATTATATATTTTAAAGTATATATATTAATATTTAATTATATATATATATTTAAAATATATAAATTTTGTATTATACATATTATATGTATGTATATATTGTATGTATCATAAATTTGCATATATATGTAAATATATATAATATTAATATATTTTAATATATATATTAATTATATATTTAATATTTATATATTATATATATAATATTATTAATTATCTTTATGTATTCTTATATATTATAATATATATATTATAATATATATATATATATTATATATATATAACACAAAATTATATACATATGTGTGTGTGTGTGTGTGTTGTGTATATTATATATTAAAATATTAATATATATATATATATATATAATATTAAAAAAATATATATATATATTATGATATATTATATTTATTATAAGTTATATTATGTGTAAATTTTTAAATTATAAAATATATATATTTATATATATATATATATATATATATATATATAATATTTAAAAAAATAATTATACCATATAAAAAAGAGAGAGAAAAAGGGGCGGGGAAAAGATAGAATATGAAAAAAAGAATTGATATAAAATTTTTAAAAATGCATATAATTTTATATATATTCATCTATGCACACACCAAAAACCCCACACACCACAAAATTATATATATATATATATATATAATTATATAAAATTAATATATATATATTATATATATTTTTATATTATATTTTAAAATAACACATTTATATTATGTATGCATGTATATATAATATATATATATATTATATATATATTATATATTATATAATATATTATTATAGGCTATATGTTATACAAAATTTTTTACAAAAAAATGTTATATGTATATACATATACCATTTTAATATAATGTATATATTTTAATTAATATTATATATATATATATAATATATATATATTATATATATATATATTATTTTATATAGGCAGAGATAGATAGATGGACAATGCATATATGTAGGTAGGTAATAGGTCGGGATATAGTTGCACTAATTACATGTATATTTTTTTTCTTTTTTTCTTTTTTACCCCCCCCTCATCTATACACCGATCCGCCGCTGCCTCTCAGATCCCCAATTTTCCAACGAAGAAAACCCCGACGACGCGTCTGCCGGGGAAATCATTAGCATAGGCCAGCAAATGAGGCGGGGGGTCCAAACGCGCGCCTCCGGACGTCCCCTTGAGCCCGGGGTTGAATTCCACCGCTTTGGCGATTCAAGGGCTTTTCCACGTGTTTTTCGCTTCGTACGCAGGACTGGGGGCTCTTTTTGGCTTGGCTGATTCTAAGAAAAAAAAGAAGATTGGGTTTTTGGGTTTATATTTATATCAAAATGTATGTGTGGTATATCATGTATAACACACACACACACAACACACACAAACCCCACAAGCACACACACACCACACACATATATATATATATTAATATAATATATATATATATATATATATATATAAATATATTATATATATATTATAATTATGTAAATTATATGTATACATACACACACACATATATATATTATTATATATATATAATATATTATAATATATTATATATATTTTTTGTTGGGGTGTGTGTGTGTGTGTGTGGTTGTGTGTGTGTGTGTGTGTGTGTGTGTGTGTGTGTGTGTGTGTGTTTGTGGTGTGTGTGCATAAATTATATATATGTATATTGTATAACATATATATATATATTATATATATTTTATATTTTTATATATATAATTATAAAATATATAT
>NC_051426.1:6095458-6097958 GCF_015228065.2 Penaeus monodon | reverse complement strand
TATTATTATTATTATTATTATTACTATTATCATTATTATTATCATCATCATTATTATTATTGTTGTTGTTGTTGTTATTATGTTCTACCTATTTTCATAGCTACTATTGTTACTGTTATTATGACTATGATTATTATCATATATATATGTACATATTGATATCCTTATTATCACTGTTATTGATGTCGCTACTGGTAGTATCAATAGCAGTAGTAGTATCATTAATATAATTAATATTAATGATTATTATCATTACTGTCGTCATTATTATAATATGAATATTATTTTCATTATTACTATTACAATCGTTTTTATCAATGCCACACATAGAACTAGTAGCAGAGGTAGTTCTACTACAAATATTACTGTTATTATTGTCATTATGATTGTTATTATTTGTTATTTTATTATTAGTAATAATACCAGTATAACTAGTAGTTATAGTAGTTGCATTGTCACAATTATCATTATTGTGTCCGTGAGCTATGATCATTATTTTATTGCTATTACATTTATTATTATTACAGTTACTATTATCATTATTATTATGATCATTATTTCTTTTATCATTATTATCACTGTTATCATTTTGATTTCTATCATCATTATTTTTTGTCGTTGCTGTTATTATTATTATTTTCTTAATCATCATTGATATTATTGTCATTATCATTATTGATATTACTATGGTAATGACAATCATCATTTGCATAAATATTATTAATGTCTTTATTATCGTTATGATTATCACCAAATCCTTTTTTTTTGTTTGTTTGTTTGTTTGTTTGTATATTATCAGTTTATTTCCATTTTCAACATGAATGTCATCATTGTTGCTTATATTATCATTACTGACATTTTATTATTACTATTATCATTATCATATATATTATTGTTAGCTTTTTAGATATGTTTGTATCTACTATTATCAATATTTCAATTATTGCCAACATTACTACTTTTTAAATATTGTTACTATTTTCACCAGTCTCATTATCATTAACTTATGCTCATTAATTACTGTTATCATCATCATTAGCATTAATATTTTCATTATGATTATTACCCTTGCTATTATTGTTGCTATTGTTGTCGTTATTATCATCTTTATTACGATTTTCTTTTTATTATTGTTATCATTTCTATTATTATCATCAATGTTTTTGTTGCTTTTGTTATCATTATCCTTAATCTTCTTTAATGATTATTATCACTATTATCTTTATTACCATTTATTATTGGTATCACTATTACTATTTTTTTTTTTTTTTGTTATAATGTTTATTGTCATTAGTAGTAGCAATATCATTATCATCTCTTTTTTATTAGAAATATTATCTTCATTATCATCGTTTTAATTCTTCATTGCACTATTTCTTTTTTATTTTTCTTCTTTATATCTATTTGTTCATTGTTATCATATTATTACCATTATCATTGTATTTTTATAATCATTATCATTATTGTTATTCACGATAATTATACCATCTTTGGTATTATCATAGTCATTTCTTCATTGCTATCATCCTCCTCTTCCTCTCTCCTTCTCATCGTCCTCTTCTTCTTCTTTTTTCTCCCTATTCTCTTCTTTCTCTCCTTTTTCTTCTCCCTCCTCTTTTTCTTCCGTTTTTATCTTCCTCTTCTTCTCTTTCTCTCTTCTTCCTGATCATCTCATCCTCACTTTTCTTCCTCTTTTGTCTGATTCTGACGTAAAAGAGATCGAAAGATAGATAGAGATAGATAGATAGATATAATAGTATACTCTTTTGCTCTTATCATAAGAGTTTTTGTCAACCTCTCTCTATGTTTATATCTCTACATTCGCCTATTTGTCCATGTCTCTCTCTTTCTCTCCTTCCTTCTAGATTTATCCATTAATCTCTCCACTCCCTTTCACTTTTCGTTCTCTCTCCTTTCCTCCCTCTGTCTGTCTCTTTCTTTGTTCATTCCTTTCCTTGTTTTCTATATCTCTCAGTCTGCTTGCATCATCACGCCCTCCTTCCATCCTGCTTTCCATCTCCCTCTCAATTTCCTTTCGTCCTCCCTAAATCTTTCTTCCTCTCTCTCTCTCTCTCTCTCTCTCTCTCTCTCTCTCTCTCTCTCTCTCTCTCTATATATATATATATATATATATATATATATATATATATATATATATATATATATATATATATATATATATATATACATATATATATATATTCTTTTTATTCAACTCTCTCTCTCTCTCTCTCTCTCTCTCTCTCTCTTTCTCTCTCTCTCTCTCTCCCTCTTTTTGCTTCTCCTAATATGTCTCTCTCTCTTTCCTTATACTATCTCCTTATATTCTCTCCCCTCTTTCTGCCCGTCCCCTCTCTCTCTCTTCCTCCTTTCGTCATTCTCTTTTCCAACGCTTCTCCTCCCCTTCCTGCCTCTCTCTTCTTCCTTCCCTTCCCTTCTTCCTCGCTTGCTTCCCCCCCCCTTCTCTTTCTCTCTCTCTCTCTCTCTCTCTCTCTCTCTT
>NC_051426.1:6087958-6092958 GCF_015228065.2 Penaeus monodon | reverse complement strand
CACCCAACACACCCCCCCCCCCCCCCCCAAACAACACACACACACCACACACACAATTTTAATATATATAAAATAATAATATATATATAAATATAATATATTATAATTTTATATATATACAAAATATATATTTTTTTTTTTTTTTTTTTTTTTTTTTACGTTAGTCATTTTTTGAGCCGCTTTGGGTCAAAAGATGATATTAAATTGTAGTTTTCATTTTGGGATGATTATGGAGTGAGACGTGGAGGGCCCCCCAATTTCCCTTTTCCCACGGAGAGTCCCGGGTTTTCCCTTTTTTTAGGTAATATTTCTTATTTTCCGGGGCTTGGGACCAGCACTGATTTGGGTTTGGTTTGGCCCCCCAGGGCTGGGCAGGAATCAAGGTAAAATTTCCTTGCCCGGGAACAACGTGCCGGCCGGTGACTAAAAAACCCCTCGAATCAGATTCCCGTCGTGACAGTCTTGAGTCCGAGTTTAAACCCACTCGGCCACCGCGGCTATAAAATATATATATAAAATTAAATATATATATATAATATATAATAATATATATATATATATATATATTATTCTTTTTTTTTAAGGGAGGTTATGTCGAATCGCCTGGTCACAGCATGATATTAATTGTATTTTTTTTTTTTTTTTTTTTTTTTACATGTTTGTGTTCCCTTTTGGGGAGTGAGCACGTGGTAGATCCCCTTTCCCTTTTCCACGGAGAGTGCCGGTGGGGTTCCCTTTTTGGGAAACCCATTTTTCTTTTTTCCGGGCTTGGACCAGCACTTGACTTGGGCTGGTTGGCCCCCCAGTGGTAGGTAGGAAATCAAGGTGAAGTTCCTTGCTAAAGGGAACAACGCGGCGGTCGGTGATCAAAACCCCGATTCAGATTGCCGTGTGACAGTCTTGGTCCGACCTCAACTTTGGGCCCACCGGGGCCCCAATGATATATAATATATAATATAATATATAATTTTATATAATATAAATATATATATATATATATATTTAATATAATATTATATATATATATTATATTGTGTATATATATATTATATATATATAATATATATATATATAAAATTTGTATTTTATTATAATATATATATAATATAATTATATATAATAATTATTACATATATTAAAAAAAAAAAAAAAAAAAAAAAAAATATATATATATATTATTATATAATATGTGTGTGTGTGTGGGGTGTGTGGTGTTTTTGGTTGTTGCGTGTGTGTGTGGTGTGTTGTATGTAACATACATACATACATATATTATATATAATATATATATATATATAATATATATATATATATTATATATATATATATAATTTTTGTTTTATGTGTGTGTGTTTTTGGGGTGTGTGGTGTGTGTGTGTGTTTTGTGTAGGCATGCAACACACACACACAATATATATACATACATATATATATAATAACATAAAAATATTTTATTATATAATACATATATATATTATATATATATATATATAATATTAATAGATATATATGTGTGTGTGTGTTGTGTGTGTGTGTGTGGTGTGTGTGGATATTTATGTATATATATATAAATTATATATTATTTTAATAATATATATATTATATATAATTACAAAACCATATATAATTATTATATTATTATAATATATTATAATATAATATATATGTGTGTGTGTGTGTGTGTTGTGTGTGTGTGTGGGGGGGTTGTGCGTGTGTGTGGTGTGTGTGTGTGTGGGTGTTTGGGTGTTGGGTGTGTGTGTGTGTTGTGGTGGGTGGGTATGTGTGTGGTGTGTTTGTGTGTGTGTATAATATATATAATTATTAAAAATATATATAAATATATATATATATTAATATATAATATATATGAATTAAAATATATTAATATAATAATTTTTTATATATTATATATAATATTATAAAATTATTTTATATAGTTATGTGATATATTTTAAAATATATAATAATAATATTATATAAAAATTTTTATATATAATATATATATGTGTGTGTGTGTGTGTGTGTTGTGTGTGTGTGTGTGTGTTTGTGTGTGTGGTGTTTGTGTGTGTGTGAGTGTGTGTGTGTGTGTGTGTGTGTGGTATCTGTGTGTGTTGTGTGTGTGTGTTGTTATTATATATATATATAATATATTTTAATATATAATATAATATTATATTTTTATAATATATATGTGTTGTGGGGGTGTGTGTGTGTGTGTGTGTGTGGTGTGTGTTTTTGTGGTGTGTGTGTGGTGGGGGTGTGTTTGTGTGTGTCATATAATATATATATGTATATATAAAACATATATAATATATTTATACTACACAACACACACATACACAACACACAACACACAACACACACCCCCACACCCACAAAACCCCAACACACAACGCCCATACACACACACACATACCACACACCACACCCCCCCCCCCCACCCAACAACCACACAACACACACACACACACATAATATAATTATATATATATTATATATATATATATATTTTAAATATATATAAATATTGATAATTTATTATTAATTATATATATATATAATAATATATATATTATATATAATATAATATAACAATATATAATAAATTTATATTTAATATATATATATATATATTATTAAAAATAAAAAAATCTAAATAATATATATATATGTATAATATGTTTTTTAAATATATATATATAATAATATATATATATATATAGATATATTATAATATTTATATTTTATAATTGGTTTGTGTGTGTGTATGTATAATTATATATATATATATATATATATGTGTTATTATAAAATATATAAATATATATATATATAATATATATGATGTAAAATTTGTATTAACATATAATTGTGTGTGTGTGTGTGTGTGTGTGTGTGGTGTTGTGTGTGGGTGTGTGTGTGTGTGTTGTGTGTGTGTGTGTGTGTGTGTGTGTGTTTTGGTGTGTGGTGTATGAAATTTTAATTAATATATATATATAAATATATATAAAAATTATAATATATATTAAATTAATCATATATATATCCCTATATATATATAATCATATATATATATATATATTATAATATAATTATTATATAAAATATAATATATATATATTATAAACTTATTTTGGGCGAAAAAATGATTTGAAATACGATGTTAATTGTATCAGCATTAGTGATGATCTTATGTTCTCTGTAATTTTTTTCGTCACTAACATTACTCCAATTACTTCTGCTGTTACTGTTGTACAACTACTGCTAATATGATTATCATTATGTATTTATAATTATACTTACCACTACTGTTGTTGTTTCGATTTTAACATAATTACTCCTGTCACAATTATCAAAATGAATAGCAACCTTTTTTCAATATCATTTTATCTCTTACCATAATCTATAAGCTTATCAAATAACCTTCCTTCATATGGAATCCTTATTCTTTTCATATCATCCTCTTTCTGAACAATACAATCACAATTGCAAAGACGATGCTAAGATGGCATTAAAGGGGATGGGGGAGGGGAGGGGGAGGGAGGTGGTGAGGCATAAGGAGCATTGGGGGGAGGGAGACAGGGGGGGGAAGGGGTGGTCCGGGGCTCCAAAGGCCCGGGTTTAAAGATTTCCCTCGTACTTCTATCAAGCAGCAATTAGGGGGGAGTTCTTTTAAGGATATAATAGGATTATCAGCCTTGAGGGAGAAGCGAGGTAATTTGCTCTTCCTGCTAAGATATTCACAGAAGCAAACTTTTTTTTCTCTGTTTCTTCTCTTTAATATACTTCAGCGCTGCTAATATCCGTTTATCAATAATGCAGCTAACATTTTATGCGTTTCACATATCCTTATATGTTTATATACATACATAAGTACAGACACACACACACAAGCACACACACACGCATATGTCTATGTGTGTGAGTATGTGTGCGTTTGTGTGTCTGTTCATATATATATATATATATATATATATATATATATATATATATATATATATATATATATATATATATATATATATATATGTGTGTGTGTGTGTGTGTGTGTGTGTGTGTGTGTGTGTGTTGATTTATATACATATTGTTACGCCGGCCGCCTCGTCTCTCTGCCACCAACACAAGGCAGGCCAGGCAGACGGCGTGTTATCCACAGGGTCGTGAACACTGAACAGCTCCAAGAGGCACCGAACACCACAGCGTCCCAGAACACCAGGAGAGAAACGCCAATTGGCGAGGCAGGCACGAAGTAAACACAAAATGACAGTCGTTCCTTTATTTACACAAGTTATTTACCCGTACACTTTTCTATAGGCACAATACAGGGGGGAAACCAGCATGTCACACAGCACAATACAGCTCATAACAGGGCAACACAAGGTTTATCTCAGGTCACAAGGGCACACACGAGGTCTTCACAGGAGCAGCACCCAACTGCGTCTCCCGGCTTGTTCCTCCGCTCCTCCGCTCACAGCCAGCTGCGTCATGTTTGCCCAGGTCCCTTCATGTTAACACATGTTTCGCACAGAGACAAAGACCCACTGGCGTAGCACTATCCCCCCCCTATCAAGCAGACGACCCGTCTGCTCTGACATATCTAAACCTGAAACAAATACATAAAAATTTAAATAAAATCAGTTCTCGAAACACAAAAATCTTTCATCCAGCGCAGCTTTCTTCGCTACTCGCTGGGGTCTCTCTGGAGGAGGTGTGGGCGGCGTAGATTGGCAGTGGCACCCAGAGGGGTATCTCCTGTCCAAGACCTGCTCATGGTCACCATTGACATCTGCTGCATCGCCCTCACCGTCCAAATGCTCGTCCTCATCTCGGTCAGCGTCTGCCACGTCCTCATCGCCGCTACTGGGGCTAACTTCATCTTCTTTTCACCATGGCCCCAGGAGTAGCTTCCTGGCCCATGGTAACGCCACAGCGGTCCACTGGACAACAGATGGTCGTTTCGCCCTCTGCGAATTCGATAGGTGACACAGTAAGGCCGAAAC
>NC_051426.1:6083186-6085686 GCF_015228065.2 Penaeus monodon | reverse complement strand
TATTAGAAAGGTACATGTTCAGAGCATGTTGATATTACTACCCATACCATAAGCTATCCCTGAGTGTATATGCGTGTGCATGTATGTATAAGTGTGTAGAGTCAGTCGGGTACCATGATGGCCCTGTAGAAAAGGATCAAGGAAGGACGGTGACTCGAAAAGGGTCAAGGAAGGACGGTGACTCGAAAAGGGTCAAGGAAGGACGGTGACGAGCAAGGACGGGAGAGGTTAGGGAAATCTCAGGTATGTGAGAATTAGAGGACGAGAAATGAGTGGGAGATTCGGTGAGAATGCGAGAGGAAGACGGGGTGAAGGTGGAGGATTGGGGTTGCAGGATCTGGATGCAGGTTGCAGGCTGTGGGCAGAAGGGACTCCCAACCTCAAAGTGTGTGTGTGTGTTTGCATATATATATATATATATATATATATATATATATATATATATATATATATATATATATATATATATATATATATATATATACGTACACATATTTCCATTATGCAAACGAAAAATGACTACTGCATACGTGTGTGTGTGTGTGTGTATTAATCTTTCCATCTGATATACTATTGAAAGAAATAAAAGATATATATATATATATGTGTGGGTAGGTTTGAATGATAAAAACATTCCAACGAGTTGATACTATGATAGAAATACCAAGAATGAACAACTTATTATAGTTTTCTACTAGATACTTATATACACCGTGTATAAATAAATAAATGAATTGTATATATATAATAATATATATAATATATATATATATATATATATATATATATATATATATATATATATATATAATATATATACGTACATATATTTACATTTATTCAAATATAAAACTGACTTTATTGTACACGTGTGTGTGTGTGTGTGTGTGTGTATGTGTGTGTGTGTGTGTGTGTTATTTTTTCCATCTGATATACCATTCAAAGAAATAAAAACCCTCCTCGCGTTTCACAAAAGAAGAAATCACAGCCATAACAAAAGATTCACGTCATAAGGATGCTAAAATGCTAGAATGAGACGCGATAAAACAATCACCGAAGCATTGTATCGGTCTGGGGCTGAGGGAGCGCGAAATCAAATTGTTATTCAGCTCGGCATTTTGACTAATTAATTCTATCCGACTACTGTGTGTGATTCCTCCTGCAGGATTTTTCTCGAGGGAGGCTATAACTCAAATGCAGGTAGAATTACACTAAGTCTATGCATGTGTACGAACACCAAGATAATATATAGATATAGAGATAATATATATATGAGATAGAATAGATAGAAGATATATAGAATATATAGAAGAAGATAGAATGATATATATACATATAATGATATAGATAGTAGATAGTATGAAGAATATAAAGATATATATAGAATATAAATAGAAATATGATATAGAATAATATCAAGATAGATATATAGATATATAATAATAATATAAAAATAGATATATATATAGATATATATATATATATGCATCTATATATGATTATATATGCATATATATATATATATATATATATATATATATATATATATATAATATAATATAGTATATATAGTATATATATAGCATATATATATGATAGATATAGATATATATATAGATATAGATATAGATATATATGCGGTGTGTGTGTTAAATAAATAATATATATATATATATGATATATATATGTATTTTATGTATGTATGTATATATATATATATATATATATATATATATAATATATAATATATATATATAATATATATATAGATATATATAATATATATATATATAATATATATGTATATATATGTATTTTATATATGTGTGTATATATATATATATATATATATACACACATATACATATGCGTGTGTGTGTATAGATATAAATAAATAAATACATATATATATATATATATATATATATAATATATATATATATATATATATATATATATATAATATTATATATATATATATATACACACACATATATACATATGCGTGTGTGTGTATATATATAAATAAACAAATACATATAATAATATATATATATATATATAATATATATAATATAGATATAAGATGATATACTACAGATATAAAAATACAGATAGAGATATATTATATAGATATATATATGAGAATAGAATAATAATATATATAGATAGATACATATACATATACGAATAGATATACTATATTATATTATATATATATAGATATATATAATAGATATATATAATAATATAGATGATATATTTATTTATTTATTTAAACACACACAACGCATATATATCTATATCATATCTATATCTATATCTATATCTATCTATCTACTCTATCTAGAATATATTGTATATATATATACGTATATATAATATAATGATAAGATCATAATATATATATATGATATAGATATAATAATATATATATACAGATATATACATAAAAGATATATAATATATATATATATGATAATTTTAAATAAAAAATATA
>NC_051426.1:6074044-6081544 GCF_015228065.2 Penaeus monodon | reverse complement strand
ACCTCTTAATCTCGGAATCTTTGTTTATTCACAAGATGAAACCAGAGTTAAACAACAACTCAACAGCCACACAATTATTTACAGTGTAATTACGTGACCGTAATTACTTGTTAAGTTGTTTATGGTATGTTTTTTCGATCTTTTTCGTTTGTACATGTTCCCTTATTGTTTTTTTTTTTTGCTTTTGTTTCGATTATTTCCAGCTTTAAAAAACTTTTGAACTGCTATTTCTTGCCTGGTCTGGCTCCAGTATATTTATTTTGTTTTGTTCCTTCTTTGTAGCACTGAGGATGAAGACGGTCGTCTTTGAAACGTTTGCACAATAAAGATGTTCATCACAGCCTTGGCTATCATTTTCATTGTAATATATATATATATATATATATATATATATATATATATATATATATATATATATATATATATATATATATATATGTACACTCACAGACAGACTCACAGACAGACACACACACAAACACACACACACACACACACACACACACACACACACACACACACACACACAAACACACACACACACAATATATAATATATATATATATATAATCATAATATATATATAATAGAATATATATATATATATATTAACATCTATATTAACATATACACAATACATGTATGTGTATAATATATATATATAATATATATATATATATATATATCTATATATACACTATATATACTCACTCTCTCTATATATATATATATATATATATATATATATATATATCGTTATATATAATAATAGTGGTGTGTGCTGTGTTGTCGTGTGTGGTTAGATTATATATTACACACACAATACACAAACACACCACAAACACCACACACACACACACACACACACACACACCCACATATATATTATAATATAATATAATAATATATATATATTCTATATTTTATATATATACAATATTATATGTCGTCTGTATATATATTTATATAGATATTATATATTATAATCATATATATAATATATATATAATTATATAAGTATATATATTATATATATATTTATTTATTTTTATATATGCGTGGGTGTTTTGTTTTTGCGTGGTATGTGTGGTTGTTGTAAGGGTTCTGTGAGCACAAGGTACCCTGATAGGATTAGAGGCAGCAAACAGGACGCCATCGTACTTCCAAGGTATTCCCTGAAGAATCTTTAGTGGGGCCTGATGTAGTTCTCATGGCTTGGATATTAAAAGTTTAAAAGAAAAAAAATTGCAGTTAACATCAGCAATAATATTTGTAATAAGACAACTTACAGTGCAATAATTAACAAAGGTCCGATGATATGACCATAATAAGAATAACAAGAGTTATTAAATCTAGAGAAGGAACCAGTGGCCAGAAGATAAGGTCATGCTGGTGGTAAGCTCTCGTTCTTATAAAGGCATTAATCATAAATGCCCCAGCCCCTACACTGGGCAAGTAAAACCAACACATTTATCTAGTGTATTATCTTGGAGCTGGGGGTACTCCGGGCCAACTATTCGGGGAAAGGTAGTAAAAACACTAAAATCACGGCTGATGCGCTTAATTTTGTAATCGGCGGTGAAACCCGTGATACAGAAGCATACATTTTTTTCGCTCACCCGAGACTAAGAAGTAATATGTTTAATAAGAAGGGGTGGGGAATACTCAAAATGAAAGAATAAAAAAAGTTACTAAAGGAACTAACAAGTTAAAAGAAAGCAAATAAGGATAATAAAGAATCTAAAACAATATAAAAACAAATATTAAGAAAATTAAAGTAATATGATATGAAAGTAAGCCAAAAGTTAATAAAATATAGAAATGGCAAACAAAAAGTACGGGAGGTAGCCAGCTCGTGTCAATAAAGTCCAAAAAGAAGCGCTCGCAGCTAAAGTCCAAGGGAACGCCAAAAATACATAAACATGCTAACAAAGGGTTTCCTTGTTAATAATTAAAATAAATAAAAATACACGGATCCAATGGAAAATGGGTTTGAAAAAACCTATATAAAAATAAATAAATGAATTAAAAATTCAAGAATAAAATTAAATAAAATAAAATTTAAAAAATAAGTGACATGCAAAAAGAACAAATTAAAAACAAGAAGACTGTAAGAGTGAGCTTCGTGTCACGGAACGTGAGACAGTACAAGGTCTTTAGTAAAACAAAAAGGACAGAGCAAAGCGACTTGCAACAGTGAAAATCATAAAATTAATAATTATAGAAAGGTACATGTTCAGAGCATGTGATATTACTACCCATACCATAAGCTATTCCCTGAGTGTATATGCGTGTGCAGATGTATAAGTGTGTAGACGTCGTCGGGTACCAGATGGCCCATGTAGAAAAGGATCAAGGAAGGACGGGACTCGAAGGGTCAAGGAAGGACGGGTGATTGACTCGAAAAGGGTTCAAGGAAGGACGGTGAGAGCCAAGGACGGGAAGAAGGTTAGGAAATCCTCAGGTATGTGAGAATTAGAGGACGAGGAAATGAGTGGGAGATTCGGTCCGAGAATGCGAGAGGAACGGAAGCCGGGGGAAGGGGAGGAATTGGGCGTTGCAGGATCTGGATGCAGGTTGCAGGCGTGGGCAGAAGGGATCCAACCTCTTCAAAGTGTCAGTCCGGTGTGTGTGTGTTTCATTACTATATAATATATTAATATATATATTATATAATATTATATATAATAGCTATATGATAACGAATATATATATATATATATACGTACACATATTCCATTATGAAACAAAATGACTACTGCATACGTGTTGTGTGTGTTGTGTATTAATCTTTCCATCGATTAATATGAAAGAAATTAATAAAAGATAATAATATATAGTTGGAGGTTTGAATGATTTAAAAACATTCCAACGAGTTGAACATGAGAGAAATACCAAGACATGAACAACGTTATAGTTTTCACTAAGATACTTATATACACCGTGTAAAATAATAAATGGAATTGGATATATATAATATATATATATATATATAGAAATATATATATAAGATAGATAGATATTAACTATATATATATATAGATATACGTACATATATTACATTATTCCAATATAAAACTGAATTATTGCATAAACGTTGTGTGTGTGTTGTGTTGTGTGGTATGTGGCCTGTTGTTTGTGTTCTTGTTGTGTTATTTTTACATTATGATATTACCATCAAAGAAATAAAAACCCTCCCGCGTTTCACAAAAGAAGAAATCACAGCCATAACAAAAAGATTCACGTCATTAAGTATGCTAAGAAAATGCTAGAATGAGACGCGATAAAACAATCAAGAAGCATTGATCGGTCTGGGGCTGAGGGGAGCGCGATAATCAAATGTTATTCAGTCGGCATTTGACTAATTAATTCTATCCGACTTACTGTGTGTGATTCCTCCTTCAGGATTTTTCTCGAGTGACGGCTATAACTCAAATGCAGTTAGAATTACCACTAAGTCTATGCATGTGTACGTATACACCATATATATATTATATAATCTATATAATAAGATAGATATGAGAGATAGAGATAGAATAGAGTATATATAGAGATATTATATTATATAGATATATGATAGATAGACATCTATAGACAGTAGACTATATATATAGTATTAAGATAGTAATAGATATAGGTAAGAATTATAACATAATACGATATATTATATATATATAGATTATATATTAACTATAGAGAGATAGTAAGATATAATCTATACATATATATATATATCTTATATAGTATAGAGAGATATATAGATATATATATAGAGATATGCATATATTAGATAAATAGAATATGAGAATATAGATGGATAGAATATATATAGATATATATATATATATAATATGCATAGATATATCTAGATATATATATATATATATAGAGATATACTAATATATACATATAATATATTTAGATATTATCCGTATATATATTATACATATAATATAGAAGATAGATAGATCGATAGAGATCGATATATAGATATAGAATAGACTATCGATAGATATGCGTGTGGGTGTGTTTAAATAAATAAATGAAATAGATAGAATATAGGGGAGAATATATAGATACTATATATATAATATAGAGATATATTATATAATATAGTAGAGATGTATAAATAGATGAGTAGAAGAGATATATATAATATATTATTATAATAATATATATTAATAAATAGTATGTAATGTATATATACTATTATATATAAAATAATAGTATATATATATATATATTGTATTTGTTTATTTTAAATATAATATACACACACACGCCATAGGATATGTGTGTCTTGTATATATATATAGAATATATATATATATAATATATATATATAGATATATATATATATATTATATATATATATATATATATATATTATATATACTATATATATTATATTCTATACATATAAACACAACACACCACACCACGACCATATATATATTATTATATATATATATATATAGATAATATATTAATATAAAACTTATATATATATATATATATATATATATATGTACATATATACTTATACATGTAAACACACACACATATACATATACATACACATGTATTAGTTAATTACCCAACGCATCCTTAATTTGTGCTTCAATTAATATTATCATCATTATTATTATTTATTTCGTGATTATTATCATTATTTTTACTGCTATCATGATGATTATGATGTTATTTCTGCTTTTGTTATTGTCATTACTATCATAGAAATCATCATAATTATCGTTATGAGTATTGTTGTTACTTTTAATATTTTTTTTGTTTTTATCCTTCCATCATATTCCTATCGCTGTCATCATTGTCACTGTTATTATCTTAAATATCATCATCATTTTTATTAATGTTACTATCATAATTACTATCATTTATTCATTTATTACTGTCATAATTATCAGTGTCATAATTTTTATCAATGTTACTATCATTACTATCATAATTACTATCATTATTATCATTATCATAATTAATACATATTGGCTCATCATTCCTATTCCTTAATCAAGGAATGGGATGAAAGGAAAAAGAAAAGAGGTAGTAGAGGACGATAAAGATTAAAATAGAAGATGAAAGGAGAACAAAATGAGAGATAGAGAGTGGAGAGTGGAGAAAAAGTTTTATATATATATATATATTATATATATATATTATATATATATTCTATAATATATATAATATATGCTATGTAATTGTAATATAATATATAAAATATATATATATTATATATATATATATATATAATATATATATATATAATATAATATAAATAATATATATATATATTATAATATATATATATATAATATAATATATGGAGTGTAGTATGTATATATAACTATGCTTTTATATATATATCCATATATGAATCATATATATATATATATATATATATATATATATACGACCCACACACACACAACAACATACACACACACAGCACACACCACACTACACACACACAAACACACACCACACACACACACACACACACGCACGCACGCACGCACGCACGCACACACGCACGAACGCACGCACGCACGCACGCACACACGCATGCACACACACATATATATACATAACACGCTCACCACACATGCAGATATTTCATTACTACCTACGGAGATGGCTAAAGCAAACACACCTCTCATTTCCTGACCATGTTGAGGAAACAGCAAACGTTAATCTCTCTTATTCTGTGTACTACCCACACTCTCTTCACTGGCTCCGATCTTTTCGATATTTTTTCTTTTCTTTTCTCTCTCTCAGCTCTTTTTTTCATCTCTCCCTTAGTCTCTACTGTGCTCCTCTCTCTCTCTCTCTCTCTCTGTTCTGCCGTTTTCTTCGTCCCTCTCTCTATCTATCTATCTCTCGTTCTATCTTTCTCTCTCCTCTCTCCTCCCTTCCCCCCCCCCCCCCCCCCCCCCCCCCCCCCCCCCCCCCCCCCACCCCCCCCCCAACCTCTCTCTCTCCCTCACCATCTATTTGTTTCCCAACCCCTCCCTCTTTCCATCCTCTCCATCTCTCTTCGTTCTTTCTCTCTCACCCCACCCCCCCTTTACCCCAATCTCTTCTTTGTAGGTACGATAATCCTGGTTTAAATGAGTGTCAAGGATTACCACCTTACGGATTTCACAGTGTGGCTCCCTTTTAGTTCATGCTTTTGTTAGTAAGATCATTCTTGCGTATGTTTCTTTTCTCTTTTTTATTTATTATTATTATTTTTATTTATTATTATTTTTTTTTCAATGATTTATTTTCAGGCGGATATATGTGTAAGGGAAGCATATACAATGGCGTGCGATAGGGGAGAAATAAAGGTTTTATTATTTTAAAAAAAGAAGAAAAAAAAATGGAAAAGAAGAAAGTGACTTCTCTCTCTCTCTCTCTCTCTTTCTCTCTCTCTCATTCTCTCTCTCTCTCTCTCTCTCTCTCTCCCTCCTCTCTCTCTCTCTCTCTCTCTCTCAGTTCTCTCTCTCTCTCTATCTCTCTCTCTATCTCTTATCTCTCTCTCGCTATCTCTCTCTCTCTTCTCTCTCTCTCGAGCATTCTCTCTCACTCTATCTCTATCTCTCTCTCTCTCTCTCTCTTCTCTCTCTCTCTCTCTCTCTCTCTCTCTCTCATTCTCTCTCCCTCTTCTCTCTCTCTCTCTCTCTCTCTTCTCTCTCTCTCTCTCTCTCTCTCTCTCTCATCTCCTTCCCCTCTCCTTCTCCCTCTCTCCTCTCTCTCCTCTCCATCTCTTTCTCTGTCTCTCTCTCCCTATCATTCTATCTCCCTCTTCTTCTCCCTCTCTCTCTCTCCTTTCTCTCTCTCTCTTCCCTCTCTCCCTCTCCTCTCCCTCTCTCTCTCTCTCCCTCTCTCGCTCTATTCTCTTCCCTCTCTCTCTCTCTCTCTCTATCTCTCTATCTCTCTCTCTCTTCCTCTCTTTCTCTGTCTCTCTCTACTTCATCTCTCTCCTACTCTCTCTCTCTCTATCTCCCTCTCTTCTCTCTCTCTCTCCTCTCTCCTCTGTCTTTCCATTTCCAAAGATTTTGATTTAATTCTATTTACATTTATTAAAAAAATAATCTTTAGATTTCTTTAGAATGCATATTATGAGTGTAAGATCCTAAAGATTACAACTACATTATATCTGCAATTTTTGTTTGGATTTTTGTCTGCTGAATACTTATCAGTGTTCGATCAAAGGTTTCCTTCAAATTATGCATGTTTGTGTATTTTCTTAGTATTAGAATTCAACTTTTCCTCTACTCTTAATTCCTGGCTTCTATTCGTGTTTGCGTTTTTTTTAGTTATTTCGTTATGGTATCGTTTACCACATCTTTATATCGCTTATGTGTTTACTATTTAAGACACTTTTTATTTTTTTCCTTATGCATATTCCATTCTGTAAATTGCTAATAAAGGCCATTAGCTTCTGGAAACGGCCAGGTTTTATCTTACTTGTTTAACGTGTATAGAAATTTTTATTCATGG
>NC_051426.1:6057604-6060104 GCF_015228065.2 Penaeus monodon | reverse complement strand
AGCCGCGGACGGACACGGACGAAGGACGTGCCAAGTACCGATCCACGAGAGAGAGACTTTCCTTCCAGAGAGACAATGAAGGGGGGGGGGGAGCGTCTCACCGTTAATAAACAAACAAACAGAGACTGTCGGAGAACAACAAAAGCTTCACTGGATATAAAAGAAATTTCGCGGGGGGGAGGGGGGAGGGGGGGGAATAAAAGGAGAGGAGGAGGAAAAAAAAACGTATATATCAAAAGCTCATCGTTGTCAAGGAAGATGAAAGTCGGCCGCAATTACAAATGCTTTATTGTTTACAAATAAAAACAATTACCGCCCCCCCGCCTCTCCTCTCCTCTTCCCCCCTCCCCCCCCTCCCCCTCCCCGGCGTACCCGTCCTCCTCTTTTTAATCTTTCTTCTTCCTCTTCTTCCCTTCGTTTCGTTTATCTTCCTCCCCTTTCTTTCCCTTCTTTCTCTTCCTCTCTTTCTGTCCTTTCTCTTCTTCCTCCTCGTCTCTTTCCTCTCTCCTTTTCCTCTTCGTCTCCTTCCGTTATCCTCTTCCTCTTCCTCATCTCCCTTGCACCCGTTTCATCCTCTCTTCTTCCTCTTTTATTCTCCCTCTCTTCTTCCTTTCTTCCCTCCTCTTCTTTTCCTTTTCCTTCGGACTCATTCTCGCTTTTCCCCTTCTCATCTCTCCTTCTTCTCCTCCTCTTCTCTTTATCTCCCCCATCCCTCATCCGCTCTCTTTTACTCTTCTTCCTCTCTCCTCATCCCCTCTCTCTCTCTCTCTCTCACCTTCTCTTCTTCTCCTCTCCCTTTTTCTCTCTCTCTCCCACTTCCTCCTCTCCCTTTTTTTCTCTCTCTCCCACTTCTTCCTCCTTTCCTCTCCTCTCCTTCTCTCTTTCCTTTCCCTCTCTATCTCTCCTCTCTATCTCTACCTCTACTCTCCCTTCCCATCTCCTCCTCTCCTCTCCTCTTCATCTCCCTCTCTTTCCACCTCCTCCTCCTCCTCTTCCTCCCGCCTTCACTCCCCTCCACCCATCTCCCTTTCTCACCTTCTCTCCTCTTCCTACTTCTTCTTTTGTCTCTGTGCTTGTTATCCATCTTCACACCTCCTCCTCCTCCTTTTCCTCCTCCTTCTCCTCCTCCTCCTCCTCCTCCTCCTCCTCCTCCTCCTCCTCCTCCCTCCTCCTCCTCCTCCTCCTCCTCCTCCTCCTCCTCCTCCTCCTCCTCCTCCTCCTACTCCTCCTCCTCCTACTCCTCCTCCTCCTACTCCTCCTCCTCCTACTCCTCCTCCTCCTACTCCTCGCTTTCCCTCTCTCCTCATTCTTCGTTCGTCTGTACTTCTTTCTCCTCCCTCCTCTTCTTTTTCTCCCCTTCCTTCTTATCCCCTGTCGCTGTCCTGTGCTCTCTCGTTCTCCCTCTTCCGCCACCTCCCCTCCTTCCTCCCTCCCTATCTACTCTCTTTTCCTGTTTTCGTCATTCTATCTTCGTCTTTCTCTTCTCCTCCAATCCCCCCTCACCCTATCTTTCCGCGCTTCCCCTCCTTCTCCCCTCCTCCTCTTCCTTCACTCTTATCTCCCTCGTCCTCCCTTTCATCCCCTCCCTTTCCCCTTCTCTTTCTTCCCTTTCCTTTCTCCCTTTCTTTCCCCTCTTTCCCTTCTCCCTCTCATTCCTCCCTTTCCCCTCTCCCTCTCTCCCCCCCCCTTCTTTTATTTCCCTCATTCTCTTTTTCCTCCCCTTCTCCTCTACCTCTCTTATCTCCTTCATCCTCTTTTTCCCTCCCTTGCCCCCTCTCCCTCTTTTATCTCCCTCATCCCCTCTTTTCTCCCTCCCCCCCTTTCCATTTCTTTCTCCAACCGTGTTTCCTCTCCCTCCTCCTCCTCCTCCTCCTTCTCCCTCATCCCCGCCCCCCCCCCCCTCTCCCTATCTTTCTGTGCTTCTCTTCAACGATTGTTACTGATAGACGTTGTTTTCGCCGCGGTGATTTGCGTCAGCCAATCACAACGCGCGAAAGGGACGTTACAATCACTTATAATTGTGTGCGAACGCTTTGGTCTAATGATTGGTTCAAATGAGAGGCGGCCAGCCAATCATGAGCATGCTTCCTGAAGCCAGCCAATAGGGTGTCTCCTTCTCTAGCAAGTGGGCGTGGCTCGGAAAGCTTTGGAAAAAAATATTGAAGATGAGAGAAACATAAAGAGAGAGAATGTGTGCATGTGTATGGAGAGAGAGAGAGAGAGAGAGAGTAGAGAGAGAGAGAGAGAGAGAGAGAGAGAGAGAGAGAGAGAGAGAGAGAGAGAGAGAGAAGAGAGAGAGAGAGGAGAGAGAGAGAGAGAGTAGAGAGAGAGAGAGAGAGAGAGAGAGAATTGGATATATCAGAAGGCTAGAAACAGGTAAATGTTTCCCTTTTTTCGTAAAAAGAGAGAAATCCACATGAAGTGACTCTAACGTAAGCCTTTCAAAGTCTAGTTAGTCCTTTCAGATTATTCGTATTCACAGGCAGGAAGGAATTCTCTG
>NC_051426.1:6035717-6047504 GCF_015228065.2 Penaeus monodon | reverse complement strand
TTGCTTCCTTCCCTTTTCTTTGTTCCCTTCCTCTTTATCCTTTTTTGCTTCCCTTCTTTTATCCCGGGTTTCCTTTTTCCTTTTATCAAAATTTCTTCCCCCCCTTTTTTTCTGTTGTTCCCTTTCCCCTTTATCCAAGTGTCTTCCCTTCCTCTTTATCTCGTGTTGCTTCCTTCCTCTTTCCTTTTTGCTTCCCTTCCTCTTTATCCGTGTTGCTTCCCTTCCTCTTTACTCGTGTTGTTGCTTCCCTTCCCCTTTATCCCGTTGCTTCCCTTCCTCTTTTTCTCCTTTTGCTTCCCTTCCTCTTTATCAAGTGTGCTTCCCTTCCTCTTTTTCTCTGTTGCTTCCCTTTCCCCTTTATCTCGTTGCTTCCCTTCCTCTTAATCTCGTGTTGCTTCTCTTCCTCTTTATTTAGTGTTGCTTCCCTTCCTCTTTATCTCGTGTTGCTTCCCTTCCTCTTTATCTCGTGTTGCTTCCCCTTTCCCCTTTATCTCTTTTTGCTTCCCCTTCCTCTTATCTCTGTTGCTTCCCTTCCTCTTTTTGTTGCTTCCCTTCCTCTTTCGTGTTGCTTCCCTTCCTCTTTATCTCGTGTTGCTTCCTTCCTCTTTATCCTGTTGCTTCCCTTCCTCTTATCTGTTTTCCCCTTTCCCCTTTATCTCGTGTTGCTTCCTCTCTTTTCCTTCCCTTCCTTTTTTTATCTCGTGTTGCTTTCCCTTCCTCTTTATCTCTTTTTGCTTTCCTTCCTCTTTATCTCGTGTTGCTTCTCTTCCTCTTTATCAAGTGTTGCTTCCTTCCTCTTTATCCTGTTGCTTCCCTTCCTCTTTATCTCGTGTTGCTTCTCTTCCTCTTTATCTCGTTGCTTTCCCTTCCTCTTTATCGTGTTGCTTTCCTTCCTCTTATCTCTTTTTGCTTCCCTTCCTCTTATCCTGTTGCTTCCCTTCCTCTTTATCGTTTTTGCTTCCCTTCCTCTTTATCAAGTGTTGCTTCCCTTCCTCTTTATCTCTTGCCCTTCCTCTTTATCTCTTTGCTCCTTCCCTTTCGTTTTTCCCCTTTTTTTGGTTTTCCCTTCCTCTTTATTGTGTTGCTTCCCTTTTCCCCTTTATTAGTGTTTCTTTCCTTTCTTTTTCTTTTTTTTCTTTCTTTTCTCCCTTTTTTTCTTCCTTTTTTATAAGTGTTGCTTCCCCTTCTCTTTATCCCTTTTTGCTTCCCTTCCTCTTTATTCAGGGTTTTCTTCCCTTCCTCTTTATCTCGTTGTTTCTTCCCTTCCTCTTTATAGTTTTGCTTCCCTTCCTCTTTATCTGTGTTGCTTCCCTTCCTCTTTATCTCCTGTTGCTTCCCTTCCTCTTTATCAAGTGTTTGCTTCCCTTCCTCTTTATCTTGTTGCTTCCCTTCCTCTTTATCAAAATGTTGCTTCCCTTCCTTTTTTCCTGTCTTCTCCCTTTCTTTCGTGTTCCTTCCTCTTTCTCTTTCTTCTTCCCTTTTTTATCTCCTTTGTTTCCCTTCTTTTTCCTTTTGCTTTCCTTCCTTTTTATCCTGTTGCTTCCTTCCTCTTTATCTCGTGTTGCTTCCTTCCTCTTTATCTCGTGTTGCCTTCCCTTCTCTTTCTTCCTTTATCCTTTTGCTTCCCTTCCTCTTTATTCTTGTTGCCCTTCCTCTTTATGTGTTTGCTTTCCCCTTCCTTTTTTTTTTCCTTCCTCTTATCACTGTTTTTCCTTCCTCTTTTCTTTTTCCTTCTTCCTTTATCAAGTTTCTTCCCTTCCTCTTTATCTCTGTTGCTTCCTTCCTCTTTATCGTGTGTTGCTTCCCTTCCTATTTATCTTTATTCCTTTCTCGTTATCACCGGCTTTCCTTCGTCTTTTCTTATTCCTTTCCTCGTTATCAGCTTTGCTTCTCCTCTTCATTACGTGTTGTTTATTATGCCTTTCCTTATTTAATTTTTTTTATTTATGAAGTTCTCGATTATTTTTCTCTTCCAATTCTTGTTACTGATTTTTTGTTATCAGCATTACATTTATTTTTCTTTTGTTTTTATCTCATTAACATTACGGTTTTCATTATTATTATTACATTCCATTATTATTGGTTTGCTTTTTGTAATAGTGATAAGAAAATTATTACCGTCAATGTCCTTATTATCATCATTTTATCGTTATCACTAGTATCATCATCATAATTGTCATAATTATTATTATCATTGCTATTATTATCATTATCATTAGTTTCATTACCTTGATAATTATCATTACCATTATTATTGTTAATACTATTATCATTTTTATTATTATCATCATTATCATTTTCATTCCATTATTGTTCTTATTGTTATTTTCACTATTATTATTACTATACTATTATCATTAACAATGTTGTTGCTGATGCGATCATTTCTACTGTTACAATCATTACTTCTTGTGTTATTATCACAATAACTAACGTTATTATAGCTGTTATCATCATCACCATCCTCATCATAATTATCTTAAATACTAGAATTATGATTATCATTATCGTTATTTTATTGTCGTCGTTATTACTGTTATTATCATCATTATCACTATTATTATTATCAACATTATTATTCCTATAACCATTGTCACTTATTTATATAATTATTATTATTACTCCCTCTCTCTCTCTTTCTCACACACACACACATAAACGCGGTGAAAAGCTGTAAGAAAATAAATCATCACAGAAAATAGACGAATATCATATAATAGTTACACAATAAGAGACTTAGATACTAGAATAAATCAATATAAAGATTATAAAGGCAATACTGCTATTCTAGCATTCTGTAAGCATTTAAACAAACAAATGAATTCCTATTCCTTACTACTTTAGGGCAATTCCTTAAGGCACTTTATATAAATTTAATAACTAAAGACTAGATATTTTCATGAATTGAAAAGGAAATAAAACATTATCCTTTGGTACAAAAACTAAAACTTTAGAGATATATCGGAAGACTGTAGGAATGAAACGTACTTACATCACATGATTTCATGTTATAGATCACATAAAAGACACGACTTTCTTATCAACATATGCCCATACATGTGAACAATATATTATTAATACTATAAACAGTTAACTAACAATGTGGTCAGCCTAAATGTTCACAAAACGGGAATGTTCGAAAAAATTCGCAGCACACGGTGTATCACATGACTCTCTGCCGAGGCCTCCGCGGATTCAAAACAACCGTTTTTCGTAGAGCGTTCTTATAACTCCAGCTTCACCGGGGCCAACAAGACTAAAAAAATAACGGAGTTTTTTGTATTAATGATAGTATTAAATAAATTCCTTGTAATCTTAATTCTATGTGATATGAGACAAAGAATCCTCCATGATTTCTTAACAACAATTATTACTATCACTATTGTTATTCACGTTACAACTTGATTGTTATTATCATTATCTTAGTTATTATTATTGTCAGCAGTAGTATCATCTGTATCCTCATCCTCATCATTAGCATTATCACTGTTACATTGTTCTTCGTGTTATTGTTATTATTATCACAGATCGTACTGCTATCGTTGTTGTTATTGTTAAAACAAATAACAATTATCTTTTTTATAGTGAAGTAAAAACTAATTTTTCAGCATCAAGTTCTTGTAGAATATCATTTCAGAGATAATGGTAATATCAATGTTTGGATAATCACTTTTGGAATTATTGTTATATTTGTTAATAAGATTTAAGTCCATGCAAATGCTATTGGCAGTGTTTGATTATTACTATAGTTATTTTCATTAATTTTATGTTGCTAGAATCATCATTAGCGCTATTATCATTATCATATTCCGAGCGTGATGATAATATTATGCCATTAGTATAACTGTAATTACCCATAATACCATCAACGGCATTATCGTCATCAAATACTTTAATGTAACCATATTTATCATCATTAATCAATTATGCACACACACACACACACACACACACACACACACACACACACACACACACACACACATATATATATATATATATACATATATATATATATATATATATATATATATATATATAATATATATATATATATATATATATATATATGTTTGTATGTATATATGTATATACACACATACACACATATATGCATATACATTCATCTATTTATCTATATATACACATTTGTACACACACACACACATATATATGTATATATATATGTATATATATATATATATATTATATATATATATATTATATGTATATATATATATATATATATATATATATATTATATACATATATGTTGTGTTGTGTGTGTGTGTGTGTGTTGTGGTGTGTGTGTGTGTGAGTAGAATACGAAGGGAAGTACAATGAAACACACGAATATGCATATTTGTGTGTTTTCTTGTACTTCCCTTCGTTGTTCTACTCGCATCTGTTCGACATGAATTCCGCACGTGTGTGTGTCTATATAAATGTATATATGATATATATATATATATATATATATAATATATATATATATACATATATATATATATATATATAATATATATATATATATATATATATATATATATATATATATATCTGTGGGTGTGTGTGTGTGTATGTATATATATATATTCATTCATTTATTAATTTATGCACACATATATACACACATTCTCTTTCCCTCTCCCTCCCCACTCTCCCTCCTTCCTTACTATTTTCTACTTCCTCCACCCCCCCCCCTCTTCTCTCCCTCACTCTCCCCCTCCCTTAGTATCCTAACAATTGTGTAATTGGCTAATTGGCTAATCGTCCTCGGTCTATATTTTGCCCATCTCGTACAAGCCTTTAATCCCCCGGTCTCTATGGCTTCAAAATTAGTAACCCAGCCCCACCTTCCTACGTCTTTTGAAACCCCGAAATTTATATCTAATCGAAGCTAATCCTACCCCCAGACTAATCCAATCCTCAAATAAACGAATTGTTTGGATTCTGAAAAGCGATTCGGGATAGTTAAGTGCTGTTGTTGTTGTGATAAAATGGTTGGGTCTCCACTGCTTAGCAAGGAGGCGTTTGCTCTGCAGGTCATTGTTGTTATCATTCGATTGTTATCCTTTTAATCCTTGTTTTTCTTTGTTGGTAGTTGTGTTCATAATGTCAGGGATGAGTTTTAATGTTGAGATTATAGGTTTTATTACTTTTCTTGTCATGAATATGTTTGTTGCGGTTTGGTACCATCATTATCCTCATTATTGCTAATGCTGTTAATATTGTCATCACATTATCATTATCCTCATTATTATTATAGTTAATACCATTATTATTATGGTTATGAAATGTATCATTAGTAGTATTATCCTTTTCATCAGTGTCATTATTATTGGTCAGTATTACTATCGTCATAATTAGCATTATTATTACTAGTTTTCTGTCATCATCATCATTACTACTATTTTTATTATCGTCATCATCATTACTACTATTTCTATCATTATCATCATTATTACTACTGTTTCTTTCATTATCATCATTATTACTACATTTCTATCATTATCATCATTATTACTACTATTTCTGTAACTATCTACAATACTATAATTGCTACCATTATCACCATTACTGCTTGCTACTGTTTTATCATTATCATGCTGATTGGAATCCTTTGTTCATCATCTCTCGATCCTATTCATAAGAGATTCAGAAATTTGTTACAGATGATAACATATTCTTTTTTTAAAAATGAATAATCGAAAATATATAAAATATTCACTCACATTATGGGCTATGGCACCTGACATTATCATCTTCGTGCTTCTCTTATTTATCCAATCTAAATTTTTGATCGCGTGAAACTTTTTAAACATCATATGCATTAACCCAGTGATTCTTTGTTTTGTTTTACATTGGAACTATATATATTTTTTTCAACATCGTGTACTTAATTACTCGCCCAATCCTTTGTACAAGTAGATATCAACCATATGCGAATCGCTGGAAAAAAAAAATCGTTACATTTTATAAATTCGCTTTTCCTGACATTAACTTTTTTTTTTTTTTATGAAGTATCAAGCCCTGAGTAATTACATAGCTGGACCCAAGACACTGAGACCAGCCATACCCCCTGGTAGTGTGGGGGAAATTGGTACATATTAAGAAAAATACATTGCGTGTTTTTTTTTTTATTCTTCCTTTCCACTGTCATTAATATTGGTATCTGTAAATTATCATCAGTGGTTACTGTTATTGTTATTCATATTATTGTTATTATAATTGTCCACAAAGTTATCGTTATTATCGTTTATCACTATTATCATTACTGTTATCATATTCTTATTGTTGTTAATTGTGCTGTACCGGTGTCATTGTTTATGTTGTCACTGCCGTCTGTTATTGTGGTAGTATCATAGTAACAGTTTTTGTGTAGGCCTTTTTATCATTAACCTACATATCTATATTGTCCTTTATTATCATTATCACCATTATTATTGTGAATTTTTTTATCATCATTATCATTGGTGTTTCTTGATTCCCTGTATCTTTGTTATTCTTTTATCCGATTATCCTGCAGCCATCGTCATTTCAAAAATATTAAAATATTCCGACCGTTTTCTCTCTCTCGCTTTCTTTCTCTCTGAGTCTCTGTCCACACACATATTTCTCCGTCCTGCTGTCGCCCTCTCCCTTACAACTCTCTCTTTTTTCTCTCTCCCCTCTCCCTCTCCTCTCCCCTCTCTCTCTCTCTCTCTCCTTCTCTCTCTTTTCTCTCTCTCTCTCTCCTCACTCCTCCCCTCTCTCTCTCTCCTCCCCTTCTCTTCTCTCTCTTTTACACATCCTCCCTCCTCTCTCTCTCATACCAACCATCCTCTCACTCCCTCTCTCTCACCATCTCTCTCTCCATCCTATTTACTTAGACATGTCTTTTCAGAATACAGATGCCCCTAATCAGATTTAATAATTAACTGCGAAAAGCTTCCCACTCCATTGAGGTTGAGACCAAATGCAAGCGGAGAAAAATGCCAACTTTCATACAATCAAGTTTGATTGTCGATAAGTGAGAAGAGGAAATGATGTTGAAAGCACAATGATGGTGAGGGTGATGATGGTAATGGTGATGATGATGGCGATTATGATGTGATGGTGATGATGATGGTGGTGGTGATGATGATGATAAGGATGATGACGGTGATGATGATGGTAATGATGATGTGGTGATAATAATGGTGATGAAGATACTGATAAGGGGAATAGGAGAGTTTATAATGATGATTTAATGTAACTACGATCATTATGTCATGATCGCTGTTGTTGTAATTATAGTCATTGGTATTATCATTATTGTTATTATTTTTATTATCTTCATCATCATTACTTTCATTATTATTATGATTGTTGTTATTATCATTATTGTTATTATGTTTATTATTGTTATCATCATCATCATCATCATCATCATCATCGTCATCATCATCATTATTTTTTTTCATCAACCACTCTTATTATCATTGTAGTTGTTATTATTATCGATGTTATTATCAAAAATGATAATTACTGTTGATATTTTTAATACCATTATTATTACTATTATCATTATTATCATTATTATCATTTATTCTACTATCATAATAATAATAATAATAATAATAATAATAATAATAATAATATTCATTATAATGATACTGATATAAATAACAATAATTATTATTATTACTGTTATCATTATTTTTTATTATCATTATTATCATTATTATTTTTAGTTTTTTTAACGTTCTTCGTATAATTATTATACCCTTAATATTGTCATTGTTTTTTATTACAATCATTACTGTTGTCACTATCTTTATCATCATTATTATTGTCATCATTGTTGTTGTTGTTATTACTATTCGTATTTTATGATCATCATTATTATCATCATTATTATTTTATTTACCTAATATTCTTTTTTTTTTCATTCTTATTATCATTATCATTATTATATTCATCATTCTGATTATTATAATAATTTTATCTTTATAATTCCATCATTATCTTCATCGCCTTATTATCTCATTACATCATTACTACTACTTTTAATCTCTTTCGGGTTTTCCTCATTTTGTTATCATTAACAATATCATTATCATTATCCTTATGATAATAACGAAAGTACTAGTAAAAAATTAAGATAGTAATGATAATAGTCAAGAAAAAATATATTATCATTTTATTTATTTTCTATTTTTATTATTTTCAATCATATTTGCCTTCTTTTTCTTAGTGTTTATCTATCATAGTTTTCCTTTATTATTACCTTTATTATTAATACTGTGGAGGTTGAAGTTTTTAGTATCATTGTCATTCTTTCCCCTGCTTTTTCTTATTATTATGGCTGCATATATATATATATATATATATATATATATATTATATATATTTTATATATATATATATATATTTTTTTTTTTTTTTTTTTTTTTTTTTTTTTTTTTTTTCTTTTTTCTTTTTTCTTTTCTTTTTTTTTCTTTTTCTTTTTTCTTTTTTCTTTTCTTTTCTTTTTCTTTTTATTATCATCATTATTATCATTACTATCATTTTCACTATTATTATTATTACTATTATTATTATTATCCTTATTATTATTGGGTATTGATCATGTTGTTAGCGTCTATTTTTCCTCGCAATGAACTCCAAAATCTTTTTTTTGTATTTCTTATTTGGTTTGGCTTCATCTACCTCAAAATGTTCATAAAAGTATGAAATTGTTTAAATCATTATTATTACCTGAACTGATAATGGCATCTTCACGACTGTTCTTTGTTTCGTGATTTTTGAAGATGTGTATCTAATTCATTTTATACATACGTGAAGGGCCTTGATCACGGAAGTTTGAGTCTGATTAAGATGTTATAAAAGAGATTTGTTTTTAGCGGTTAACACTGACAGCCTCGTATATCGTACATTCGCATCCCACCCCCCTCTCTCTTCTTCTCTCTCTCTGTCTCTCCTCTCTCTCTTTCTCTATTTCCTCTATCTCTCTCTCTCTCTCCTCTCTCCTTCTCCCCCTCTCTCTCTCTCTCTCTCTCTCTCTCTCTTTTCTCTTCCCCTCTCGCCTCTCCTCTCTCTCCTCTCTCTCTCTTTCTCTCTCTTTCTCTCTTCCTCTCTCCCCAAAGGATCTATATTGGTGATAATTAAAAATCCAAAGTACATATATTTTTTGTTCTCTAAATTAATACTTAACATCAACACTACATCAACAACCTGTCCTAGTACTAATGCATCCACCGTTCCTATTTTGCTACTGTAAATGTTAAGGACGCAAATCGAAATAATTAAACAGAATTACATAAACCGAGTCATCATTTTTGCGCAAATGACAAACTGTCAACACATTGTGAAAAGGATAAAAAGTAAAAATTAATATTTTTATATTTCCTAAGGTCAGAGCACGGCAGTTTATTCGCATATAAAATTAAAAAAAAATGTCCCATATGTTCTCATTTTTTTTTCTGCTCACATGAATACCTAACTTTTCACTCAGCCCTGTGTGCCTTGTAACACATCTGCCGACCAAACACACAGGAATGGCAGTGCGAGAGAAAAACTTTTGGCCGCAATGGGGAAATTCTAATGTAGAGTAAATATGCTAGTGAGTTCTATTGTCACAAACTTTACATCCATTCTTAACTTCATCAAAGCTTGTCATTTGTGTGTTTATTGTAATATAAACATTCACATCCATGGGGCACAGATAGGTAGAAAGTGAGGAGGAGGAGGAGGAGGAGGAGGGGAGAGAGAGAGAGAGAGAGAGAGAGAGAGAGAGAGAGAGAGAGAGAGAGAGAGAGCGAGAGCGAGATAGATAGGTAAAGAGAGAGAGAGAGAGAGAGAGTGAAGAGAAAAGAGAGAAAGAGAGAGAGATAGATAGATAGATGACAGACAGATAGATGGATAGTTTAGATAGATAGATAGTGGATAGATAGATAGATAGATAGAGAGAGAGAGAGAGAGAAGAGGGGATGGAATAGTAACAAAACAAGTATTTTTTTTTACTAAATACCTCTACAGCATAATTATCGATATATTAAAGACTTTCATTTGAAAGACGAAAAGCTCCCACTGCTCAGTGATTGCTCAACACTTTCCTCCTAGGTTTCTTACCTGCTCAGTTGATATTCAAAAATAGTTGTCATTATAAAAGAGGCTTGGTTGTATATGGTTGTGTCATCCTTGTTGGGCAGTCAGTGTAGAGGTTGTGAATTGTCGACATCACGACAGTATCCGATATAAAAAAAGAGGATTTTCATCGATCCATTAAAATCAATTAATCTCGCACGCCAATTACAGTTAAAATAATCAGAGTATATTCTAACAACGCCATGATTCTAAATCCTCATAATATATTAACAGTGAAATGATTGGTCAGTCCGAGGTTTAAATTCTTTTGTAAGTCAATTTTCATTGGTTGCCCTTGCAGCATTGTCTTTTGTTTCTGTTTGCAACGGTGCTTCCAATTGGTTGAATATCTTAAAGCTTTGTTTACGATTAGTCAAATAACAACACGCAGTTCTGATTTCCCTTTGATGGTTTTGTTTGATCTTGGCTTTGAGTCGCCAAGTTTAAAGAAACAAACAATAACATAAATAGATAGAATGAAATGTATAAAACTAATGGACGGATAAATATTATAAAACGCAGTCAGGGGATACTGATTTAGTGTATTAATTTGTTTCCAGGTTTTGTAAAAGATCACTCGGAGGATTTCGTTTTGATGTGGAGCTAAGGTGAGTAGATAGATAGACGGGAGGATGGATAGACGGGAGAGACAGGAAGAGAGAGAGGGATAGATTGGATGGAGAGGGAGGGAGATAGAAAGACAGATAAGGGAAAAAAAGGAGGATGAGAAAAGGGAGAGGAAGAGAGGAAAGGCACATAGTTAGACAGGAAGATGGATTGAGGAGAAAGACAAGATGACAAAGAAGTGTAGAGGGGAGAAAGTAAGAACAGTAGTGCAAATAGTTAGGGACACAGATAGATAGAAAGATAGAATGAGCAACAGAGAGAGAGAGATGGGGAAAAAGGGAAGAGAGGGGACTTTAGATAGTTACACAGTAAGGTAAACAGACGTTTAGTTGAGAAAAAAGAGAGGGATAGGGGGGAATGCGGAGTAAGAGAGAAGAGACAGATAAGTAAACATATAATAGAAGAGCAGAGAGGGATAGAGAAGGAGAAGAGCAGAGAGGGATAGAGAAGGAAGAAGACAGGAAGGGAATAGAGAAGGAAGAAGAGCAGAGAGGGACGCAGTAGACAAACAGATTTAACAATAGACAAGAAGAAGGAGAAGGGAAGGTAAGAGAGGGAACGAGGATGATATAGACAGAAAAATGGAGACAGTAGGCAGTAAGATAGAAGAGATGGAGAAGTAAGAATGGAAACAGACAGACAGGGAGGTCGATAGACAAAGAAAGGGATAGATAGAGAGAGATGGTAAGAGAGGGACGAGCGGGCAAGGAAAGACATCAAAAAAATGATACATATGGGACTGGGAGTTCGGTCCGGTGGGCCAGCGGAGGAACTAACTCGAATGCTTTAGATATTTTTTTTGATATAAGGTCATATAATTATTAGATTTGTAACAGTTCATAACCACAGCTTCTTTTTATCGTAATACTATTCTGTGCATAAACAGGTCGTAATACCACGGGGAAAGAATTCGAATTGCTGGGCAGGCAACATCCACAATCTTTCATCTGGCAGTTGTTTTTTCAACACACACACACACACACACACACAAAACGCACGCACACGCCACCACGCACCGCACACACACACACAAAAAAAAGGGGAAAAAAA